>NC_058133.1:106396072-106442904 GCF_016433145.1 Gracilinanus agilis | reverse complement strand
CAGGAGAGAATGGAGGAAGTGCTTGCTCTGGGCAGTTGGACTAGGGGTGGAGCATGCAAAAAATGCCCTCAGACACTAGGAAGAGAGGGAACACAGCAGCTTCCCTGTGCCAGGGCTGGCATGTGTGCCAATACTTCGCCAATGCTGTTATATATCATGGCAAGAGGTCCTAGATCCAGGTCAGAGGGACCTGATCTTAGGCAGAATGTAAGAAGAGATGACAGCTGGTATCTCTGTCCCCTACTAATCAATTCCAGGTCACAGATCCAGGGAAGACTGAGAGGATCTTCAACTAGGGGAGAAATAAGGAGCAATTGTGGACCCTAAGTGATATACTAAGCCAAGAGTTAAGTTTGGAAGTAATCAGCAACTGTGTGACTCTGACCTGAGATGCAGAGCATTCTCCATCCTATCATCCAGCCCAGGCTGAAGTCTGCAGATGAATAAGTACCATGAACCCTAAATCAAGGGAGTGCCTGCAGCTGTCATTCTGAAACTGTAGAACTTTCCCCACTAATAGTGCTTGAATCTAGCAGTAGTATACTGAAATCTAACTAGGGGCAAGCCCACAGACCTGTTGCTTAGACTCAAAGCCAAGTCAGGAACTTGCAGGGTTCAGATAAGTAGGTCAGCTATCAGACTTTGCACTAGATCAGACCACTCTGGGAGCTCTAAAAGCTTAAAGGCCTCCAACCTGAGTTGTTCCTGAGATCTTGAAATAATATAACACTCCATATCCCAAGAAAGCAACAGCAGGATCCAGCAGGACACAAGTTCAGCTCAGACATTCTCTCCAGAAATGCAGAGAACCCAGTTTTACATAAAATTCAGTTAGGCAGCAAGCTGAAAGACTAAGCAAACAAAGGAATTTCACTATAAAAAGCTATTATAGTAATAGAGACACTCAAGACACAAATCCAGAAGAGAATGACTTTAAAATATCTCCAAGAAAAATTAAAGAAGTAAAAAGAAAAAAAGTGTTTATAAGCCTCTCTAGAGTAGTGCCAGTGGGAACAGAAAGAATGGGACAGGTAAGAGATACCACAGATGCTGAATCCACATTGGTATCCTTAAAAAAAAAAAAAGAGGCTAGAGGAATGCCTCCAGTGTAGTGAGCTACTTTTCTTTGGATAAACATGGAATGCAAATTACATAGAAGGAGGTGGCTATTTTCTGCATCAATGAAGGGAAAAGCCATCATGAATTCACTGAAGCATGGAAACGCCAGCAAGACTTGATAGTGGATTGAAGAGGAAAGGTGAGGAACAAAAAAAAGCACTATATTTTTAACTAGAGGAGACCATGTAAATTTTTATGTCACTGATAGAAATAATGAAGTCAGGAAAAGAAAGAGGTTTAGAGGCAAAGATTTAACTTTTAAAAAATCCTTGATTTGGGATATGCTGAGGTACCCATTCAAGATGTACGATAAATAGATAGAAAAAAAGATTTAAAGCTAGAGATAAGGGTAAGAGATATACAGTTTGAGACCACCAACATAAATATAATTTAAAGGCATGAGAACGAATAAGAATGTGAAGGAAGACAATATGGAGAGAGAAAATGAAGGCCAAAATGTTATTTTTTAGCATTTGTGCATATTTTGCCTTCCTCTTATTACATGGAGTTCCTTGAGGGAAGAGACTGTGTTGTTAATCTCTGTATCTAGCAGTCATTTAATTGTTCGTTGAACTGAATTAAAAAGCAGGTATCTGAAACTATTTCAACTATGCATTTATTTTGTTTGGCAGATGCTACACCACAGAAATAAACAACTCCTGACTTAATGGAGCTAACTTTTTTTTTTTAAACATTTACCTTCTGCCTTACAATCAATACTATGTGTATCAGTTTCAAGGCAGAAGTATGGTAAGGGCTAGGCAACAGAGGTTAAGTGATTTGTCCAGAGTCACATGAACCCACGACTTCCTAACTCTAGGCCTGGCTCTCAATCCACTAAGCTACCCAACTACCCTGAGCTAATTTTCTGAAAGACATATTATGCCTTACTTATGCTGTTCCCTTTGTCAACAATCAACTCCTCTCTCATCACTATCTTTCCAGCCAATAAGGCCCAGATAAGATGCTACTCTTTCACAAAGTTTCCCTGACCAGCTTATCAAAAATGAATTTTTCTATCTCTTCCATTAGATTTTAAATTCTTGGAGAAGAAACTATCCTACATACCCTTACAGTGCCTTGTGTGTGGTAGACAAATATTTATATGCAGAAATGAATACATCTGTAAGCATGTTGGCTTTTAAAAAAGCCAACAAACTCAAACCATTCTATATGCAGGAATCCTTCACCATAAACAAAGGTGGCAAACACCATCATTTTTACTCTGCCAGTTGTGTAAATAGTACAATGACATTCCAACCCAACTTACACCTCACCTTGTTTGTTGGACAGGGTTACTGTCCTCACCACCGTTCTGACATTCTCTTTCTCAGGACCTGGAATGGGTTGAGGTTGAAGTAAATGAGCACATGCTCCTGAAGGCCCTTCTGAATAAGGCAAAAGAAAAGAAAACTGTTCATGGAAAACAATGAAGCTATTTTAAAAATTTAAGACTTTAAGTATCTCACTATTGGTCATAGACCAATAATTCATGCTTGGGTTCCTAAAGTGAATGATTATGCCTATAGAATCAGGTGTCTTAGAACCAAGAAAGTTATTTATTTTTATATAATAATTTTTAACATTAATTTTCTAAAATTATGACTATCAAATTCTTTCCCTTCCTCCTCATTGAGATGGTAAGCAATTTGATACAGCTTATACATGTGTAATCATGCAAAACATATCTCCACATTGGTCATATTGTGGAATAATTTATGAAACAAACAAAAAACCCCAAAGAAAATAAAATGAAAAATAGTTTGCTTCAATATGCATTCAGACTCCATTTGTTTTTGAAGAAAGTTATTCAGCAAGATATGGTAAAGGGGAAATAGGGCTGGCTTTGGAATCAGAAGATCTGGATTTGAGTTCTGTTCTATCACTTATTTAACTGTTACCCTGAGCAAGTCTTTCAGGACTTTCAGGACTTCAGTTTCCTTTTCTGTAAAATGAGAGTTGAACTAGGTAAGTCCTTAAGGTTCTTTTCAGTGCTAAATCTATATTCCTATAATCTACTAATGAATATTCTTTTTTGCTAGCATAGACTAATTTTTAAGCTAGTGTATTTTTCAAATGCATAACTCTAAATGCTGCCTGGTAGGACATATAGCTTACAGAGAAGAACCAACAATGGAATTTGGAAGGTATAGGTTTTATTCCATACCCAGTATCAGCCTATCCTATAATCATGGGCAAATTACTGCTCTTTCTGTATCATAAGATTCCCTACTCAGTCAAATGAAGATCATCATCCTTAGCTTTTTTTCTCCCAGGGATGCTGTGAAAATAACTAAAAGAATGTATTATATATGAAATAAACTACATATGAAAGAACATACTATATGTGAAAAAGATACTAATAAAATTCAAAGTATTACTGTAAAACTGATACACTGTAGAAATAGTAAGAGGACCAAGTCTAAAGTCACTCCAATTTAATCTGCCTTTATGTACTTGGCAAACATAAAAAGGTAACAGGTAACCTCAGTTTTTCTTAGCTACTCTAAAAGGGAATTCAGCTCTTTCCCCAGTTAAGTTAGAGCAAGGGATTAAGAATTCCCTTTTACACTACCATTCTCATCTCTTTCTTCCTCATCTTTATGCATGTCAAGTCAGCTTTTCAGATCTGAATTATGCATATGATGATAAGACTCATAAAGCTAATCATTATATAGGACATGCTTTGATAAGCATTTTTAAGAAACTGATTGTTCATAAACAAATTTGGCATTTTAAGATTTCTATAACTGAGTAGAAAATGATTATTATTAGAATTCAAATCCTTATGCAGATACTTACTATGTGACCTCGGGTAAGTCACTTAACCTGTCTGCCTCAATTTCCTTATCTGTAAATTGGGATAATAAGAACGCCTATCTTCCAGAGTTGTTATGAAAATTAAATAACATATACAAAGCACTTTGAAAACCTTAAGCCTTTATGTAAATATTAGCCATTATTTCTGTCATGATGATGGACTATGATTCAGGATATTAACCAACTAAATCAAGACAACTGTATAAGAAAACTCTATCATCCATCTGAGGAATGGCAATTTAAGTACAAAGTCAGATTTTCCAATTTTTGTGGCTTTTCATTTGCCTTTCTTTGAAATCTTGTTAAATGCTGAACAGATTTTCCATTTAAGTGTAGTTCCTATTATTTAGAGATCAGTATAAAGTCAAATTAAATGCATAAGGTATTCCTTAGCTTTAAAACAAAAGTGACCCTTCCAGGAAAAGAAATAAGCCACAAAAACAACTTATTCATTTTAGTTCTTATGCTCAGAAAGATAATATATTATGCTCCAAGATCAAGACAATTTTCTCTATCAAAAAAATTCACACAAACTTACCTCCTTGCTTCTTAGATTTTTCCTTCATTTTCTTTGACTTGATTTCTTCAAGGGTTTTTATTCCAAAATTCAAACTATCTCCTACAAAGCCAAAAGAGGATACGTAATGAGGAAACGAGGCAGTAAAGAGGTAGGGTCTATTGCCCAGGAATTTTTTTTTTGCCAACATATCAACATATCAACAACATATCCTAATAGAAACTTTACCAAAAATGGTCAGGAATGGGAGACAGTCAGGTGACTCAGTGGACTGAGAGGCAGGCTTAGAGATGGGAGGTCCTAGGTTCAAATTTGGCCTCATACACTTCCTGGCTGTGTGACCTTGGGCAAGTCACTTAACCCCCACTGCCTAGCCCTTACCATTCTACCCTGGAACCAATACACAGTATTTTCTCTAAGAAGGAAGAGAAGGATTTTTTTAAAAATGATCAGGAATATTTCTGGAATATCTCTATAGAAGAAATTAGGGCCAAGAAGTCCAAGAATTTTTTAAAAATATATTTTGATAAATATATTTTAATCTAATTGTTTTCCTTAATTCTATATTATTTTGACAAGGCATTCATTACAAAAAAATTTTTTTAAGAAGCTTTCAGATAAAGGATCAGCATTTAAAATCTACTCTTACCTTGCTTTAAATTGACCCCTGGCTTCCGAGCACCAGTTATGCGTAATCCATTATGAACTTCAGGAGCTGGTTGCAGAATAGGTGTTTTAGTTTCATCTCCTTCTTCAGAAAACTGATCTAGAGAACAATATTTAAGTCAAACTAAATTAAAAATGATGAAGACTCACAGGTTCATTCCTGTTTCTACCTCTGATTTACAAAGTGACTTTTAGTTAAACTCTCCTATAATGGTAAACCTTACCATCGTCATCTTCATCATCATCTGCAGCATTGATTACAACTGGAGGATGTGTGGGGCTGGGGACATTTTCTGAACTTTCCACTTTCATTACACCCCGAAGCTGGGGAGACGGGTTGGACTGAACAGACAGTTTGTTCTGCTGCATTGAGAGCTGACTAGATTTCACCTCTTCATCTGGCGACTCAGGCACAAGGGGTAATATAGCTAAAAGTGGAAAAAATCAGCAGTTAAGTCAACAACAATTGAAAAATAGAACCCCAAAGTACTTAAATTACTTTGCCTATACATATTAGGTTCAGTAGTTTTCATAAAACTTTCTTATGTCTTTTTCAGTCTCTAGTTAGAATATATATGCTTTTCAAGTGAATCAACTGTCTTCTACTTTGTAATTCCCTGTATTCCGTTAGGGAAATTAACAAATATTCAATTATATTCAAAATATACAAAAGGCTCAAAAACTATATTTACTAATTCTTTATATTCAACTTTATGAGTTCTAAAAATCAGAACTTTTGATAAGCGAGGGAGTAGTGGCAAAAAATAGATATCACTTCAAAATCTATGTTACATTTAACTGCTGAGCAATAGGTTATTTACCTAATTTTTATTAAATATGTTGTAGATTCAAGTCAAATGTATTCAACAAATGTTTATTAAGTATGTACTAATTGGGGGAATAGTACTAAATGCTGGGAGAAATACATAATGCCAAGTTGGGAGAGAAAAGGAAGAAAAGTAACAGAGTGAAGAAAAGCTTGATTGCTGGTTAACTGATTCTGGTAATATCATTTGTCAAGAAGCATTTATTAAGCACATACTATGCACCAAGTAATATGTTAGGCAATGGGGATAAAAAGACAAAAATGAAAGTCCCTAATCTAAAGAAGCTTTTATTAGGAGACAATATGTACACATACAATTGCATATGAAATGTATATAAAGTAAATGCAGGATGATTTGGGAGAGGAGGCACTGAGCAGCTGGGGTGTGTGTCAGAAAATGCCTCATGGTAGGAGGTGGTAATTAAGTTGAACTTTGCAGGAAAGTTCTATTAGAGATGATAAAAGTCTAAGCAAGAAATTGGAGACTACAGAGACACAGAAGTGTTTTAAATCACTGCAGATGTTGGAATGAAACAGCCAATTAAGAAGGTAGAAACTAAGAAAAAAATTTGGATTTGGGAACATAGCTTAAAGGAATGATGAATTCTTAGCCACAAATAGAATATATCATATGAACTGGATAAAAATATTTTTGCTTAGAGTTTTCCAAATCTCATTTAAATGGAAAAGAGAGTAGAAAGGAGAAAATTGCCTAGATATATCTGCTGAAGCTCCAATAAAGGAAAAATAGTAAACACATCCAGTTGATGAAAGACAAAATACAAAAGCCAATAAAGTAAACAGCAAAACAAACCACAAAAAAATCTGAGGTCTCAGATCCTCTACCAAATGTGAGCAATAGAGCAAACTAAAGCAAGGAAACAACCTCAAAGGTATCATTGAGATTTGGCAGACAGGATCCAGAGCTGGAATAAGAATTGGGAAGGTTAAATTTTATTCAAAAGAAACAGAATAGATAAAATTTGTATTTTTTTAAAACTCTTAATCTTCCATCTTAGAATCAATACTGTGTTTTGGTTTTAAGGCAGAAGAGTGGTAAGGGTTAGGCAATTGGGGTTAAATGACTTACCCAGGATCACACAGCTAGGAAATGTCTGAAGACATATTCAAACCCAGGATCTCCTATCTCTATGCCTGGCTTTCATTTCACTGAGCCACCCAGATGCTCCCTAAATTTTATTTTTAATAAGAGATAGAGGAAGGAACAAGACTTGCTTTCCTAAATATAATCCTTTCCCCTTTCCCTCTTCTTAAAATGCAAGCTTTTTAATAGCAGCAATTTCTTACTTTTGTCTTTGTGTTGCCAGCACAGTATAATGACTTACATACAGCAGATGCTTATTTTTTTAATAATATTTAATTTTATTCCATTACATGTAAAGACAATTTTTTAACACATTTTTTTTAAAGGTTTGAGTTCCAAATTCTCTTCCTTCTGATCCTTCTGCAGTCCCTTCTCACTTTGCCCCCTCCCTGAGCCTTTTTTTCTATAAGAGGCAAGGGAGCAAAAAGATTTCTGAGCCCCTTTGCTGTGCAGACTGTCGGTTGATGACAAGAAGGTGTGGCTGAGAGTTGGTAGGTGAGTTGCAGGTAGTTAGAAAGGGGCTTTTGTCTCTGGGTTCCCTGGGGAGAGGAGTGTGTGGCTCTCTCTCTCTGAGACTGGCAGTTTTTTCTAACTGACAGTTGGAGATAGAGAAACGGATTTTAAGGCCATAACAGCCTTATTGATTAGTGATTAGCTTAGGCAGGTAGTTAGATAGTGAGTAAATTATTAGATAGCTTCTGTAGAGAAGTTTAGGCCTGGGTTTGGCTTTGGCAGAAGAAGCTGACCTTGAAGCAGAGAGATTAAGGGTTTTTTAGAAATTTTTAGTTAGGATTGGGATCTTAGGTATAGGTATAAGAGTTCTCTCACTTTCCTCCTTTCTATTTCCTATCTGACCTTTCCTCAAATAAGCTACGTGTTTTGTGTTTTACCAAACTGCTCTCCTGACTTTGGTTCAAACTCCTACCCTAAAATTGTTATTTCTGAAATTGCCTCTGTTGCTATTATTATTTCTAGAATAGTTGTTGTACCTAGAATAGCTATTCCTAAAGTTCCCATTATTCCTAAAATTGTTGAATATTTGATTCCAGCATCTGCAATTTATCATTAGGTGCCCCCTTTTCCCTCACAAGTAACACATTGTAGTCTCTGGTTTGTATATTCTCTTTCAGTTGTATATTCTTGCACCAGAGCCATAGCTAATCACAAATTTTCAAGCCTTTCAATTTTTTCCAGGGGCTGTCAAACCCTTCCTGAATGACAAAGTCGCAGAGGGGATCTGGAATTGCACAGCAGATTCCAGGGAGGATGGAAACCCCTCACTCTCAGATACCCCTGGGTAACTCTTCTCTTATTAACACTTCTTATTATTGAAATTATCGTGATAAATATTCCCACTCAGCCCCAGGGAAATACAGAAGAACATTATAGGCTATTATTAGAGCCCTTACAGGCTTGCATAGTCCTAGGGATCATTACAGTCCCAATGAGGGTCAACCTCCAGCCAGTTAACTGCCCAATTAGCCTGATTAGTAAGTCTGATAACCTCATCTTTTTCCCTTTTAGTTAGTAACTCATCTAGAAGATATTCAAAATCAATCCAGGCTGGATCAAATTGCCTGCATATCATCTCTAGCCTTTTTTTTTTTTTTTTTTTTTTTTTAAATCACAACTATGGACTCCTCCTCAAAAGAAGGAATGCTATGCTTAAATCCCTCCATATCCTGAGGAGTAAATGGTCTGTGGAGTTACTAACTCTTTCTTTTTTGGAATAAAAGTTGGTACTTCTCTTAAAGGGAGTAGGCTAGGGTTTATATCATCTTTCTTTTGGTTTTGGGTTTAGCTGCCTTGGTGGGAGAATCAGAAACAGTAGGAGAGGCAGGTTGGGTCATGCAAGAGATAGTTTCATTTTATTGCATTACAGTTTTAGGCATTTGAGAGATACTATCTTCAATTTTAGAGAGAGTTTCATTTTGGTGGGCAATAGTTTTAGTCAATTGAGAGATGTAATTCTCAAGATATATAACTCTAGTCTCCATAAATTAATACTGATTTTACATGTGAAATCACGTAAAAAAATTTTCTATATTAGTCATTTTGTGGAAGAGATCTCAAATAACAAAAAGGAGAAAAAAATATAATATGTTACAATCTGCATTTAGACTCTTATCAGTTCTTTCTTTGAGGGCACATGGCATTTTTCAATGTGAGTTTCTGGGTTTGTCTTGGATTACTGCCTCACTCAGAATAACTACGTCATTTACGTTCATAAAGAAATACTGCTGTCACTGTGTACAATGTTCCTCTGGTTCTGCTCACTTCACTTTGCATCAGTTCATGTAAATCTTTCCAGATTTTACTGAAATCATCCTGGTTATCATTTCTAATATTACAATTTCATAGCATCATATGCCACAACTTGTTCAGCCACTTCCCAACTGATGGACATTCTCTCTATTTCCAATTCCTTGCCACCACACAAAGAACTGTTATAAATATTTTTGTACAAGTAGGTCCCTTCCCCTTTTTTTTGGATTTCTTTGGGATACAGACCTAGAAATGGTATCAATGGATTAAAAGGTAATTTTAGAGTCCTTTGAGCATAGTTCCAAATTGCTCTCCAGGATGGTTAGGTTAGAGCCCAACTGCACTAGCAGTACAGTATTGCCACAAATTATCCCACTTTTATTTCCCACATCCCTTCCAACATTTGTCATTTTCCTTTTCTGTCATATTAACCAATCTGATAGGTGTGAGGTAGCACCTCTGATTAATTTTAACTTTAATTTCTCTAATAGTGATTGAGAGGATTTTTATATGACTACGGATGGCTTTGATTTCATCAGAAAACTTCCTGTTTATATCCTTTGACAATTTATCAATTGGAGAATGACTTTTAAAAATGTATTTGACTTAGCTCTCTATGTATTTGAGAAATTAGTCCTTTATCAAACTCTTGCTCTACAAATTTTCCCCTCAGCTTTCTGCCTTCCTTCTAATCTTGTTTGCACTTGTTTTGTTTGTGCAAAACCTTTTTAATTTAGTATAGTTAAAATTATCCATTTTACAATGGATATTTCTTGTTTAGTCCTATATCTATTTAGATTATTATTTAATTATTAATTAATCTCTAACTAAAATATCTCTATTTCTTGCTTTGTCCTAAATTCTTCCCTTATCTACAGATCTGATAAGTAGACTATTCTATGTTCCTTTAATTTGTTTATAGTATCACTCTTTATATTTGGATCATGTATCTTGTTGACCATATCTTTGTATATAATGTGAGATTTTGGTTTAGTCCTAGTCTCTGCCATATCATTTTCCAGTTTTCCCAGAAATTTTTGTCAAAGAGTGAATTCTTGTCTCAAAAGGTTGAATCTTTTGATTTATCAAACACTAAATCACTATGGCAATTTATTACTAGGTTTTTCTGTACCTAATCTATTCCATTAATTTCTTAGTCAGTATCAGATTGTTTTGTGATACAATTTGAGATTTGGTACTTCTAGGCCTCCTTTCTTCACATTTTTTTCCCCATTGAATCCCTTTTGCTTGACCTATCCAACAGCAATTAATATTTTTCTATTTTAATAAATTTCAGCTTAGATCTGACTTTATTTGTATAATTAAATTCATACAGTTCCTGGGTTTGTTTTGGCAGACACAGAGTAGATTTTGAATAGGTGTTTGTTGGATTGGAGTTAGACTATAGTTGAAAAATTGCTTATTTTGAAAGTCTTTGTGGGTGCAAAAATAAATCAGAAACAGAAAACATCAGTGACTAGAAATGTGTGAAATTATTTAAAATAAAAAATAACTTGCTTTTGCTTGGAGGTAGGAAAAGGCCTTCAACATAGCGTCCCCTGTTGTGATGAAAAGCACAATTTAGTTTTTGACATCCCATTGGCTGGTTTTCCCAATAGCATGGAATCTCACTCCGCTTTTTCTGTAAAGAAAAAAAAAATTAAAAGAGATAAATCAAAATACGAAATGAGATTATCCTATTTTGAAGGGATACCCAAGAATTAAGTCTAGCCTTTACCTGAAGACCTCTAAGGAAGGAGAACCTATCACCTCTCCAGGCAATTAATTCCACTCTCAGGAAGTTCTGATTGCTCATTTTTTTTATGACACATTTAAAATGTTCTCTGTACAACTTCAACAAATCTCTCCTGGTTCTGTTTGGGGCCAAACAGAACAAAGCTAATCTCTCCTCATACAACTCCTCAAACACTTAAAGCCAGCTAACATGTTTTGCTGAATCTTCTCTTTTCCACGTCAAATATCCCAGTTTCCTCAAATGATGCTCACATAACATGAAAGTAGAGTCCTTTATCATTCTGGTTACCATCCTTTGAATATTCTCCAGTTTATAGTACCTAAAACTGAACCCTAGTCCAAATGAGATCTTACCAGGACAGCGCATAGTGGGACAGTCACCTCTCTATTTCTGGAAGTTTTGTTTCTCTTGATGTAGCCCAGGGTCTCATTAGCTTCATTGCCACATTAGATTGCTGATTCATACTGAACTTGCAATCTATTAAAACTGCACATTTTTTTTTTAAACCCTTGTACTTCGGTGTATTGTCTCATAGGTGGAAGATTGGTAAGGGTGGGCAATGGGGGTCAAGTGACTTGCCCAGGGTCACACAGCTGGGAAGTGGCTGAGGCCGGGTTTGAACCTAGGACCTCCTGTCTCTAGGCCTGACTCTCACTCCACTGAGCTACCCAGCTGCCCCTGCACATTTTTTCAGAACAGCTGTCTAACCATTCTCCCACATTTTATATTTGTGAAGCTGATTTTTTATATCCAAGTGTATAACTTTATATTTATATTAGATTCAGTTCAATGCTCTAGCCAGACAAGATTTCTTTTTGGCTCCTAACTCTATCATCCAATGTGTTAGTTATCCCTTCCCAGTTTTGTATCATCTGTAAATTTGATGAGAATACTATCTATAGATTTAGCCATTTATAAATGGCAGAAGTACAGGACAAAGCAGATATTCCTAAGGTACTCCTTTGGAGACTTCCTGCCAGGTTAAATTGAACTCTTTACAACTACTCTGAGTGTGGCCACTTGACCAATTCTGATACCATCTGATAGAATTACTGTTTAATCTGAAACACTTCATCTTTTCCCCAACTATATCCATAACATTCTCATCTGTTCTTTCTGCCTATTAATTGGGGGAGACAGGATGGTATATGTGAAAATACTATTAAAACAGAAAATAGCTGAACAAGTTCTGGAATATGAATGTGATAGAATACTATTATTCTGTTAAGAAATGATGAAAGGGTGGTGGGGTGCAGCTGGGTGGCTCAGTTGATTGAGAGCCAGGCCCAGAGATGGGAGGTCCTGGGCTCAATTCTAGCCTCAGATACTTCCTAGCTGTGTGACCCTGGGCAAGTCATTTAACCCCCAATTGCCTAGCCCTTACCATTTGTAGGGTTCCAGGTATAAACAAATCTTGAAAGTATTAAAGATGCATTCAATAGCTGACTCTTATAAGCAAAGTCCTCATGTATCAGACTTATGAATATATTTCTAATATTTCACATAATTGATTTCTGGACCCTTGCATTGTATTGGGACTCTGATCACTCTCCCCACACTTGCAGTCCAAAGGTCAAATGAATCTCTGGGCTGGGTGTTGGCCACTACATTGTCTTTGCCTCCTTCTCTTTCATCTTGTTGTTGTTTATCAAGCTGATGTTAAATTCTCTACCATGTCACATGTTTAATAACTATCTCCCATTTCCCATTCCTTGGAACATCAATAAAAACTGTATTCACCTGTAATTGGCTTGCTCTCATTCCATCAGAGGAGCAAATGGACAGGCTGAATGCTATGATGAATCCTGCATCTCTGTGCCTCATTTCCCTCTTTATGCCCTCCCTTCTTTAATCTTTAAACCTTCCAACCCCAATTCCCTCAGTCCTCAACTTCCCTTTCAGGTGGTCAACCCACATTAGAATATTTTGTAACTGCTGGTCAGCTACACCATTCTTCTGCCTTATAACCAATACATAGTATTGATTCTAAAATGGAAGGTAAAGGTTAAAAAAAAAGAGAGAAATGATGTAGGGGATAGTTTCAAAAGAACCTTGTAAGAATTATGTGAATTAATACAAAGTGAAGTGAGCAGAAACAGGAGAACTTAAATATATAAATTAACAAAATCATTGTAAAGATAATCAACTTTGAAAGACTTAGGAACTCTGATCAACAACAATGACCAACTACAATCCAAAGAGCTCATAATAAAACCTACTATAAACCTTGAGACAGAGGGCTGATGGACTCAGAGCACAGACTGAAGTATCTTTTCTCCTTCCTTCTCTTTCTTTGGCTAAGGGTGAAATGTGTTTTGCATGACTATCCATATTTGAACTGCTTTCTCAATGGATAGAGGAGATAGGAGAGAATTTAGAACTGAAAACAAAATTTAGTTTTAAAAAATAGTGCTGGGGGCAGCTATGTGGCTCAATGGATAGAGAGCCAGGTTCTGGGTGACCTCAGACACTTCCTGTTTTTATGAACTTGGGCAAGTTGCTTAATCCACAAATGCATAACTTTTTGCCTCTCTTCTGCCTTGGAATTGATCCTTAATATCAATTCTAAAACATAAGGTAAGAGTTAAAAAAAAATTGGTGCTGGATTTGAAAACACAGGATTGGAATTATAATTCCAGTTCTGCCACTTGCTAGTTATATCATGTTGGGCAAGCTGCTTAGCCTCTTAGTGTACTGGGGGCATCTCCTAAAACTATAAAGTGCAGAAGTCTTGATCTACACCGATAGGAAAAAATTCTTTACTTGGCTTCCCCATGTCGATACAAACAACAAACAAATAAATAAAAACAGCCCAAGGCCTAAACTTCTAGGTCATTACCATAACAGCAGGAATTTCAAAAGATCATTATGATAACATTAATGAAAATATATTTAATGTTAAGGGAAAGAAAATAATGAAATACCGGCTGTTAATTTTATGAAGAACCTCAGATCAAAAGGTGTACAGAAAATAGAATATTTCGGAGTTTTTAATAAAGCTCCCCCCAAACACACACACACACACACACACACAATCATACCCCCTAAAACTTTTACCTGTAAAGACACATTCTTATAAAATTCCTAAATTGGTGTTATCATCATTGCTATTTTATAGATGATGATAACAATTATTTAATTGCCTCTTGCTTCAAGGCCACAGAAACTCCAACTGAGGATATTGAGGATATGATGTTTGTTTTCCTTGCTCCTGAGGCCTTTGGTTTAAGAGAATTTACTTCTCTTTTGGAAGTAAGCTTTCACAACACAGGTTGACCTACTTGTAAAAAGGTATGCCAGTTTATCCACTGCCTTTCCTAATCATCAAACTACATAAAACAAATAAATTAAAATTTTTAATTGTTCCACTACCCATTGTTTCTGATCTCAGTCTACTGATTAACAAATGTTGCTAAACTCACACTGATGACTTACATCAATTTCCATGTGTCGGAACCTGCAGACCTGCCGAAAACAGCGCCCTTCCTGCCACAGTGTGCAAACAGTCTCATTTCCTAGGGCAGCTTCACAGTGCCGGAATGGGCAGCTATCTCCCTGTAACCAAGAAAATAATTATGACCTGAAAGACTCACATACATCTATAAATGCAAAATTTTGTAGATCAGTGATAAGTACTTAATAGGAAAAAGAGATAAGTCAAGATCCAAAAGTTCAAAGGAAGTAGGACTCATCTAAGGGAAACAGGTTCTAATTCCCAAAGATTTCTTGCAGATATTTCTTGGTTATTACTATTTATTTCATTTAAGGCCAAAAAATATAAGTATAGATTCAGAGTAAAAGAAAAAACAAATAGTAAGATTTTAAAGTTAAAAAATATATAAACAGTAGGTTAATTTCAACCTGTTCTATATATCTTGAGTTTTACAAGTAAAGCCAATTCCAGATATAAAATAAAAATGGATAAATGCCAGATCAAGAGGTAAGCCTATTCATATGTTCTATTACATAGGCAGCACACATTGTGTATGTGTGTATGCACATGTATGCATGTGTGTAGTTTTTAAAAAGCCCTTACTTTGTCTTAGTAACAACTCTAAGACAGAAAGGCAAGGGCTAGGCAAATGGGATTAAGCAATGTGCCCGGGGTCATACAGCCAATTAAAAAGTGTCTGAGGCTAGATATGAATCTATTGAGCCACCTAGGTACCCCAAAACATTAATACTTTGAAATCAAATTCCATTTTGGCATAATTGGCTGTATATGTACTTAGGATCGACAAAAAACTGAGCTGATAAAACTATTGAGCTTTGTTCAAAACAGAACTATATACCTTATTTAGATATTCTAATAAGCATTGTGTCACTAAAGGGACACAAGGAAAAGTCTTTCATATGAAGACACAGATGTGTAATTACAAGATAGAGTCAAATAGCACATATATCAAAATGAAGGAGGCTGGAAAAGCACTGTTTAGAAGGACATTTAACAACCCCCCCCCCAACCTGTCCCCCCACCCCCAGCCCTCTCTTTCTCTGTACATATCTTCAGTTGTAAGCAGGGATTTGGAAAAGGAAAGAATTAGAATAAAAATCTCAATTTACATACTCCCAGAAATGTAGCAGTTACATATACATAACATTTAAATCAGGTAAAATCAAAGTTAATAGCCCACAATCAAGGTTCTCCAACATTTCAGAAATGCTGAGAGATAAAAAAACATGATAAAAAACTATGCAGATTTCCTGTGCCTTGAACTGTTTTTGGTTATAACTTAAAGCAACTTTATATTAAAAGACAATGAACATTAACTATTTACAATTTAAATTATCTTCCAAATGTTAACATCAACGCACATATCTTTATATGACTGAAATCAGCATATACATACTATTTTTTAAAACAATGTTATTTTATATCAAATGCCTTTAATAGATCTCCTTGGCAAAACATAAAAAATATAATTGTGACTACAAAACTACAAGCAGAAGAAAAAGATAAAAAGAATGAACAAATTCCCCAATTGTGCACTATTATTTCTGTGTAATTAGGATCTGCTCCCCAGAACTCTATATCCTAATATCCCACTTTCATTCTCATGTTATGTCCTTACGTTTTAGAGATAAAGTTTGTGTGTGACCCTGCCCCTCTCTTTCTTTCCCCCTGATCACAGCTGCAGAAGCAGACTTTGGTCAGGCAAGAAAACTTACTGACATGGTTTTATTTTTGTTAGATAATTAGGCTTGAACTTCTATTTCTTTTTAGTTTATTTTATTTCTATTTCAAGTGATTATTAATAAACTTTACAAAATATAATACTTGCAATTATTAATATTAATTTAAATCTTACATTTCCTAGAGGAAGAACATGAAAGACTAAACAAAACAGATAAATAGTGAACCATAAACATTAAAATTATTAGAGTATTAAGAGAATTTCATCCAGTTTATGAAATCAATTATAGAAAAGCACTTTTTAAGTTTTACCTTGGTACATGTAGAATAGAAAAAAAAGTAGCAGTCTTCTCCTTGATTAGACATGCTGGCCAGATCCTTAGATCAAATGCTGGGGCTTGAAATCAAGCCACTACTTCTCTAGAAGAGAACCAGGCTCCAACTCAAATGGTCTCAATCTTCCACAGGCAATTCAACCACTGAAATCTTCTTTAAAATGTTTACCTTTAGATAGAAGGGAATATAAATCAAAGTATATGAGGTACATCTCCTAATCCCTAATTTTTCATGATGATTTTGATTATTTATAAGATAACAGTACAAAATCTGTGGGCAAACTACAGCCTGCGGGCCAGATGGGGGGAGGGGGCCCTGAAATGTTGTATCTGGCTGCAGGACATTATTCCTAATCTGACAAATACAATGAGTAGGATACAATACAATGAAAAACTTCAAAAGAGTTGCCTTAGAAACAGACTGACAGATGAGCATTTCCTTTCCTTTAGCCCTCTCTTTAAAAAGTTTGCCCATCACTATATTAGACTATGATCTCAAGAATAGGGATGGCACTATACTCTATATCTCCTCTAGAGCTTAGCAAAATGTTCTAGGCATATCAGGATTTACAAAAATGTTTGTTGTATTATTTCTGGGTTTGTAAAAGACTAATAGTTTCATTAGTATAGGGAACTTTCTCTACTAATGCATATTGGCACCTTCAATGCAATCTACAGTCTCATGAACTTCCTGTGCCACTGTGAAGGTAAAGTGATTCGCTCAGGCACAAAGTCAGTATGTGTCAAGGCTGGGACTTGAACCCAGGTTTTCCTGACTCTGAGACTTGCTTTCTATCTAATAAACTAAACAACACCATCTTTCTATTGCTGTATATATGTTTTCAATGATAATAATCTATACTTCCTCATATATACTTCGCTATTTTTTTCATTTACATTGCTCTGTAAACATACTTTCATAAAGTGAAAATACACTTTCTGTGAGGATACTATATAATCCAGTTAGATATAAAATCCTCACAGATAATACCCATACCTTCATTTTCTCTTTTGTATTAACTAAGGGATCTAATATGTTCCTCAGAAGAGTATGAATGCTCAATCAATGCTGTGAACTAAATGAATGACCCAAATCATTTTTCTAATGCTTAGATGATTCCTGTGCAATCTACATGCTATATTTTGGCAAGGGTAGAAATAATCTGTTTCTTTTTCCCATTTGAAAACTGCTCCACAAGGATTCATTGGATCATGGATCTAGAAGGGGCCTTAGAGACCATCCAGTCCAATTCTTCATTTCACAGTTGAGGAAACTTCAGGTCCAGAAAAGTTGTGGCTTCCCCAAGATTACAAAGCTAGAATACAGAAGTGCTGGGATTCAAACTTGGATCATAAAATTCAACTTTCATCCTCTACACTGTATCGCTCTACTGTTAAATTACACAAACATCTGATTCTTATTTTAAAAGCAAACGCCCCTGACTTAGAAAAGTATAAATTATTTTACTGGAATAAATTTAAAATCATAAACCTCTGAACTCCCTTATATCTGGACATATGTTTACATAATAATGAAAATGGCTGCATTTATATCCAAATTCATTAAACGAGACTATAGGGGAACAAAATAAAATTAAACTATTTTAAACTCAAATTGCTTTGTTTGTGAACTAAAAGAAGAATTCTTGTTATTGAAGGCCTTCTAGAAACAAATCTCTGGCTTCTCAAAGAAAGTAAGTAATTTGCTTTCTTCCTGCTCTCCTGATTGATGACATACACATATTGCCAGGCTGAGAGGACTGCTTTGCACAACCAAAACTCACTGCTTCTTCAAAGGGAAAATTAAAATAGCTGATATGAAAGCATAGTGCTTTAATGTTTACAAAACATTTTATATACATTATTTACCTCTTGTTATGCCATGCTTTTTTTTTTATCATAAACTACTCTGTATATATTTGTATTTATTCACTTTATATAAGTGTTGTATATGTTTCATCCTTGCAACTAAAGATCGCTTAATTTTTTGCACTTATATCCCTAGCAACTTGTATAGCACTGGACACGGGGAAGGTGCCTAATCAATACTTATCATTGATTACCTAATCTCTCTTCTACTTCACCAAGTTCAGGCTTGTTTCAATGTGCAGCAGACAGCTCTATTACTCAAGCCCACTAAGAAGCAATTCTTAGATGATCAATCATGGATTTTTCATTTCACGCATTCTTTTGTTTCAGTATTTGTTAAGTGAAAGATAAAAATATCAAGAAGCTTCAATGTTAACTAAAAGTTCATAAAAATTCCTGAACTTCCTCCCCTCCCCCTGATGTATCTCATTTTTCTGTGGCTCCTCCTTTCTTTCTACCTTTTACTATCATTAGCTTTCTTCAAACCACAGTTTAGGTGCCACCTTTGATTAAGTCTTTCCTAATTCAAAAGTTCTTAGAGAAAGTTCTCTCTTCTCTCAAATTACATTTTATTTACTTTTCAGTGTACCTATTATATCCCTCCTTCTAACTTGTCAAAATTTAAGATCCTTGAAGCTGGGGTGGGGTGGAGTAGTTTTTTCTTGGTAATTACCCTGCCTACAGTACTTAGCACATAGTAGGCACTGAAAAAAATGATATTGTTGAATTGATTATGAAGGATGGAGACCTCTAAAAGGTGCTATCAGTAAAGAGTTGAATTTTTCACTCACTTGTGAGAAGTGTTTTTAAATATATTTTCACAGGAAAGCTTTATTTGAAGTAGTGCAGTTATAATGTTATATATAGTTCAGTGATACGGCTAAGTAACAGACAGTAGTGCCTTCAATATTTAATAATGTAGCTGCTATACCAGAAAACTACTATTCTCCCAAAATATAAGCAGAATTGACAATTCTTTGTATTTTCTCAGTGAAATTCATCATTGTTTTTTTAAAAAAAACAACAGAATAACAAAATTAAACCCAATTAACCAGTGAGCCATTTTTTAACAGTCTTAATTTCAGTGCTAGAAAAACTGTTGAAAAAAATCAAGTACAAATTCATCTCTTATAGACTACTCATTGTAAAAGATGCTTATTTTCCTAAAAACCATAAAATGTTCAATTTGTGCTTCTGAAAATTATATAAACTTATTATACTAAATAACTATAGTTTGAATTATATAAATATCTACTCCTTTAAAAAAGGTAAATGATATATCTCCATAATCTCCATACTTACATTAGCTGGATGACCACAACAGGAACGTCTGTCTTCAATGAATTCCAATTTATTACTCCTGTAGGTCGAACCAACACTCAATCCATGAATTAATAATAAAGGGGCAGAAAGAATTTTCCTCCTCACATTGCCAAGGAAACACCTCTCAGCCACAATTCAAACACAGGCTGTGCTTTTTAAACATCTCCCAACTATTGGAAGAATAAGTCCATTCGAATAACCTCTGTCAGACTGGAGACAGCCAGGGTTAGTTATCTCTTCCAAAAAAAAAAAAAGTAGTTCATTTAAAGATGAACTTGAAATTCAAAGGGCTACAAAAAAGATCCATCTTCCACAGCCGGACAATTAAATTTTTTTTTTAAAAAAGAAAAACAAAAAATTGAATAATATCCAATTCTGGTCTTCAAGATTTCTTCACCTATTAAGAAAAAACAGAAACCTTCCCCCATCTTTATTATCTGTATACTGAAAATACACTTGCAAGTGAAAGTATAATTATGTGTGTATCTATGTATATAACCATATACATATATACAAATTGTTTTATGCACACAAACACATATACACAAATGTACATAATCAAAGCATTTGAGTGATTTTTCATCTTTAAAGTATATTGTAAAAATCTTTAAGTTTGACTGCATTTTAAAAAATGATACAAACTCAGAATCAAGGTATCTTTTTTTAAAAGGCTGAATCTTGGACCAGCCCACAAATGTTGATGAAATAATAGTATTACACATACGAATGTGTATAGTATGGATGCATGTATAACATTAACATTTCCAAATGATCTTTAACAAAATAGATGGAAATGATTAGAATAGTGACAACTGAATGGTATAGCAAACTACAGAAGGCAGAGAAGCAGAGAAGCCATCCTGAACACAGTTATATAAAACATAGGGAGTTTATTTAACATTTGGGGAAAGACAACATTTCCTTTAAATCAATACCAATTCTACTAGCAAGGCATTAAGTATTAGCCATGCAAAGACTTGCTTGAGCAGCTCAGTTTCAAATTTTTTAAGACTGACTACAAACAAGGATAAATGTCTATTCAGATAAGTGAACTCTTATTTTTACAATGATGGTGACATGATGTAACAAAAAAATTTAAATAAAAATATTGCTATGCTTAAGGTTTGCTCTAGATTTTTAAATTAGCCCCAATAACTTAGAAGAATTTTGATTCTTATATAAGCTGCACAATCTCTACGCTAAATCTTGTCAAACTCTATCCATGACGAAACAAAAAATTAAATACTATTTAGAATTTGAAAATAAAATGTGGACACCTTTTACTCACACTTAACACTAGTCAATTTTCCAGGACTTTTTGGTGCAGGGAATATCCCCAAACCTAAAATGAAAAAGAAGGAAAAATCAGATTTTTAAAAAAATTTTATTATTAGAATTTATTTCCAGGTATCTCAGTCCTTCTCTTCCCTCCTCATCCCAAAGGCATCATTTAGCAAACAGATATGTGTGAAAAGATAGAAAGATGTCTTTCATGTTTCCATTTTTTCATTCATTCTCTGGATGTGAACATTTACAAGTTAGTCTTCAAATATTAAAGCTGTAGCTGTATGCCATGTTCTCTTGGTTCTATTCATTTTACTTCCCATTATCTCATGTTCTTTTTTCCAAGTTTTAAAAAAATTAAACTGCTCATTGTTTCTTATAATGCAGTAGTATTCTGTTACAATCATATATGACAATTTGTTTAGCCATTCTACAACTGATGGACTTCTCCATAATTTCCAGTTCTTTCTCACCACAAAGAGGGCTGCTATAAATATTTTGGAACAAAGAGATTCTTTTCCTTTTCCCCTGATCTCTTTGGGAAACATACCCAGCAATGGTACATTTTTATAACTGTCTGGGTATTATTCCAAACTACTCTCCAAAACAGTTGGATTGGTTCACAATTCCATCAAATAGTGCATTAGTGTGATCATTTTTCCACATCCTCTCCAACATTTGTCATTTTAGCCAGGCTGATGTGTGTGATATAATACCTCAGAACTGTTTGGTTTGCATTTCTCTAATCAATAGTAATTCAGAGTATTTTTCATATACCTATATATGGCTTTGATTTCTTCATCTGAAAACTCTTCATATCTTTTGCCCATCTATTAAATGGGCTTTTATTCTTCTAAATTTGACAAAGTTCTCTATATATTTTAGATATGAGGCTTCTATCCAAGAGATTGTCTAAGAAAAAAAATTCCCCAATTTTCTGCTTTAAAACTTGTTTTATTGTTTAAAATGTTTCAATTTAATGTACTCAAAATTATTCATATTATATCTCAAAAGGCTCTCCGCCTCAAAAAAATCAGATCTTGTATTACTTAGAAACTTGCATAAAAATGGGCTTTAGTGCTCTTTGTGGTGGCAAAAAAATTGGAAAACGAGGGGAGGCCCTTCCATTGGGGAATGGCTGAACAAATTGTGGTATCTGAAAGGAATAATGAATTGGAGTAATTCCATGTGAACTGGAACGACCTCCAGAAATTGATGCAAAGTAAAAGGAGTAGAACCAGGAGAACCTTATTAACAGAGACAGATACACTGAGGCACAATTGAAATTAATGTGCGTCTCTACTAGCAGCAATACAATGATCTAGGACAATTCTGAGGGACTTATGAGAAAGAACGCAATTCACATTCAGAGAAAGAATCGTGGAAGTAGAAACACAGAAGAAAAACAACTGCTTGATCACATGGTTTGATGGGGATATGATTGGGGATGTAGACTCTAAACAATCACCCTAATCCAAATGTTAATAATATAGAAAAAAGTCTTAAACAGTAAGACATGTAAAACCCAGTGGAATTGCTCATGAGGGAAAGAACATGAATCATGTAACCATGGAAAAATATTCTAAATTATTAAATATAATTTTTCAAATAAAAATGGGATTTAAAAAGTTTTAAGAGCAAATCCCCAAACTTTCCCTTTTTAATGATTCTATATCCAAGTTCTACTATAATAGGATTAAATTACATTTTAATGTAAAAACTTTTACATGGTGAGGATTGTCCATCCTCATTTTACCAATTAACAAACACCCCCAAAAACAGACTCTTTATTCTTAGTCAAGATAGAAATGTCCAAAGTAATTTTTTGACAAGCCAAGAAACCAGATTCATGAGGTATCCAGGGTTTTAAGATTTTTTTTTTTGATAGATTAGTTTAAAAGTCAGACAAGCTTTCTCTTTGGAAAATGAAGATTAACTTAGCCAAAATGGTTTCTATCTGTCTTTTGCCATTTCCTGCACAAATCTTTTAGTTATGACTTATAAAAAACTTTTAATGCTATCTACTGCCCTTATTTAAAGGCATCTATAGTAAATATTTTAATTCCACTCAACGGTTAACTTGGGTTTCTCCTTGTTCTACAAATTCCCAAGGGATCAGTTTAAAGAAAAAACCCTTCAATTATTCAAATTTGATCTATTCACAAATAATTTAGATACTTAGGTGCCTTTTAATTAAAAAAATTGAGGAGTTATGGAATTCAGTAAGTATAAACTTTAAAAATTGATTAGTATCATGGAAGTAATTCAGTTTTCAATAAACTAACAATTAAGGAGAATGGGTTTTGCCCAATTGTTGTGGGATTACTGAAATGATTTTTAAAACGGTGTCAAGAATGTTTTTACTCAGGGAAGGAGTAGAGTAGGGAGGGAGAAAATCTGAATTCTAAAATGCCAGAAAACAATTGTCAAAAAGTGTTTCTATATGTAACTGAAAAATAAATAAATAAAAAGTGTGTGTGTGGGGGGGAAGGGGGTAATGAAGTTCAAAAGGAAACTTTTGGAGGCCCCAGGAACAATATAGTCCTTAAGGGTGTGTGGTCTAATGGAGCCAGCGCTAAAAGGTTTTATGCTTTGGATTCCCATGGCCTGGGAGAACCTTCTTTTACAGAGCCAACAAAATCTGTAAAAGCCTCCCCAAGGAACAAGACCTTTGTCACTTTTTAGGTGATTAAAATATGGAGTTATTGTACTTGGCCTTGTAGAAATGAATCTCTGATGCAACCACAAACTCTGAGATGGAGATCTACTATGAAGGGAAGAAAGTTCCTAAAGTAAATGAACTTGCAGATCCTGCCTTCTAGGTAGATCCTCACTGGAATGATTAGCTATACATCTCCACCACAAAATCATAATGTATGGGCTAATCAAATTGGTGAAATGTGAGCTGAATGCTGGGACAATTGTGACTGGGCAAATGGAGAAGTCACAAAGTTGTGGGCAAAAAGGAGATAACACCATCCTTGAGAAGATGATTTGGATGTGGCTTTTAAAGAAAGTGATTGATGGCCAGCCCATGAGTGTAGTTGAAAAACAGTACCTGGAAAATTAAGCACCTGGTTACTCTTGACCTTATCCAAACCTGATTATCTTCCAAAAGCCCTAGCCCCATTAGGATCATGGTGAGTGGAGGTATAGAAGCCAACAAATAGAAGAAATGGGTGCTATGTGCTCAGTGTTTGTGCAATCCCTTTTAGCAATCACTAGATGTGTTACTTTGGGTCAGATGGGATCCTTTAGAGTTACCTGAAATATCCTACGTATTTAACATAATACAATATTGGGTCACCAGGAGGGTGAAAGATATTTCTTCTCTAGTAATGGACATGAGGGAAACTACAGGATTCCATTATACTAGATCCCCTTAAACAACCCTTGCTTTTGAGGAAAGCAAACAATACCTGGAAGCTTACTGTTAACTATAGGGAGGTAAATAAAGATACCAAGCTAATACTCTACCCCAAAAAAGGAGGGGGGTGGGAATGTTTTTACTTTTCTTCATGACCTCACATATTCAAACAAAAAGATAAATAAATACAACAAAGATACAATAAAAACCAAAATCAGTTCACTTGACTACATGGTTTTATCACTATCTTTTATTTTTAAAAAGTATTTAAAACCAGTCACTTGCCTGGTTTTGCTTCCCCTAACCCCAAGGCAGTGGGAGTGCAATATCTTTCAGTGCTATATTACACAAAAAGGAGGGGATAAAAAAGGGGAATTTTCTATGTCAACTAGTACTTTATAATTTTTTCAAATACTGTTCTGATATTATTCTCTGTCAACCTTCCATTTCTATTTAGGATTTCCTTAGAAAATCTTTATATTGTTGATGAGGTATGTCTCAACCCTTTCTTTCCCCAAATATTTCTATAGCATTTAAAAAACAAATCGAAAGTTTTCATACACAACTACATATGCCAGCTATACTGTGTTTATTAGTAGTAACTTAACACTATTACATGATTTTGGCTTGTAATTACTGATTTCATATACACAAAAGAAAGAGAACTCTGAGCACTTTAAATTATGCCATCTGTATATAATATGCAAGCTAAAAGCCAATAAGGAATAATCACAGTTAAAGTTTAAATTTGTTTAAATTTATCTTCAGAAAAACTCAATTGTTTAATACTTTCGATGTTTTGACTTATTTTTTTTAAACCCTTACCTTCCATCTTAGAATCAATATTGTGCACTGGTTCTAATGCAGAACGGTAAGGGATTAAATGACTTACCCAAGGTATAAAGCTAGGAAATGTCTGAATACAGATTTGAACCCAGGACCTCTCATCTTTGGACCTAGCTCTCAATCCACTGAGTCACCTAGCTGTCCCTGGCCTATCCACTTTTTTTTTTTTTTTTTTTTAAATTTTAAACCCTTAACTTCTGAGTATTGACTTATAGGTGGTAGAGTGGTAAGGGTAGGCAATGGGGGTCAAGTGACTTGCCCCAGGTCACACAGCTGGGAAGTGCCTTAGGCCTGGCTCTCAATCCACTGAGCTACTCAGCTGCCCCCTGGCCTATCCACTTTTGAGGCAAGACAGTTTATAAAGAGACACCCAGATCATAGACTATGGATAGGGCCATTTATGTCCTGAATAGCAACTTGAATTAAAGCTGGTCATAGTCTTTTATTCTGCAAATATGTCAGGGCAGTATTGCTTATTATACTTTTGAACACCTTTCATTCCAGTATTTATCAACTATTGCTGCAACAGGAGTGATATAAAGCTATTGCATGCCAATGAAATACTATCTGTTGCTGAGCTATCTATCAATGGGGCCTGTAAAGGAGTGGTCTCCCTTTTTGGGTAAACTATAAACATATCAGTTCCTACTACAGGTGATAAGGCCAGAAGCTTCTAAAGTGATCACCTGGCAGTTCTCTACTGAAGGGTCCATATAATTACAAGGATCTGCTTATATTTCTAAATTATTATTTTGAGGAAGTCTTCTAAAATTTCTTTATAACAAGAAGCTAACAAAGTGACTGAGATACAGCACTTGAATTTCAATAGTCTTTCATTGGGATGTTGTTTTCAAGTGTCATTTTGTTTTGAAAAATACATTTTACTGATGCCTTTTGTCTTTACATTAGTAATGTCACCACCACTCCCAAGACACTTTCCCTTGTGACAAGAAAAAATAACAAAACGCCCAATTTACCTGAACTCCTACAAAAGCCTGTCCTTTGGTCGGCTTGCCTCAGTCTTTTCCCATTCCAATCCATCCTTCACTCTGCTGCCATATTTCTCTTCCTAAAGCACAAGCCTAACATGTCACTGCCCTTCCCTTACTCAATAAACTCCAGTGGTTCCCTATCACCTCAAGGATCAAATCTTCTATTTGAATTCATAACCTGGCCCCTTTCTACCTTTCCAGTCTTCTTTATACCTCAATCCTTCCCCATATCCTCTGGGATCCAGTGATGCTGGCCTCCTTGCTGTTTCTTCAGTGAAGACATTTCCCCATTTTAGGCATTTTTACTGGTTGTCCTCTATTTACTGGATTTTTTCCCCCTCCTCATCTCTTGTTCCTGGCTTCCCTCATGTCTCAGCTATTAAGTCCTACCTTTTATAAAAAGGCATTTCCCAGTTCATCTTGGTATCTTCCATCTGAGATTTGCCTCCAACTTGCCTTGTACATATTTTGTTTGTATGTGATTGTTTGCATGTTGTTTCTTCCATTACATTTTTAGCTCCTTGAAAACAGGGGCTGTTGCCTGCAATACTATCTCCAGAACTTAGTACAGTGTTTGTCTCATGGTAGATGCTTAATAAATACTTGCTGACCTGATGAATATATCTCCTAGTAGTCCTCCACCTTTCTGTCATGAAAGAGGAGGGAAATTTCATTACCTATCATTCTGGACATTCACTAGTTTTTCTATTACTTGGAATTTACCCTCTTTAAGTGATCTTTTTAGTTACATTGTTGTAGATATTTTATATATTGCTCTTTGTTCTGCTTACTTTTGTTTCTTTGTATTTTTTTTAATCCTTACCTTGCATCTTAGAATTGACACATGTTTCTTTGTTTGCTCATATCTTACTTCATATTAATATTCTGAATCCCTGACTTGGGAGGTAGAGCTTAAGTATGGACTGTTAGCTTCTAGAAAATTAAATTTTCTCTGCCTATAAATTTTCTCCAGTGGAGAGGATAGAACTGCTCGTTTCTCTGAGCCAGAAACAAGTTCATAGCCCTTGGTCCTTGGAGAAATTCTCAGCTTCCAAAACATTTCCAGCAGCACCATTATATTGGCAGTGGGTGGAGTACTTATACTTGTAGTGTAAATTTTCTTTTTACAGCAAGACTTAGGATTGACAATAGTTTTCATTCTATCAATGATAAAGTAAAAAGTGGAGGAATATGCAAAGCTCTCACTTCTGTCCAGTGCTACATTTATTTTCAAGAGTAGTTGAAGTTAAGAGTACATGGAAGGTATAATCTCCTTCCCCAAAGTTACTTTCTCTGGCCAGTCCAACTTTATTAGCATTGCTCCAGGAGACTGAAAGCTTTGTCTAGTGATATTGCTAAAGTGTGGAGGTTCTCAAGTGAATGTCTCCTTTTATATTTGTGGACACTTCTTTTAAAGCAGCTACAAATAGTTCAATAAGTTTATCATGTGTTAATATAAAAAAATCGTATCACAATGGAGGTCTTATACTAAGTAACAGGATTTGTTTGGTTATGTGGCATACATATCAAAACGGTCTTCATCGGCTTTGGGAGCACTGGCACAGGATATAGCAATAGTAGCTGTGGCATTTGAGATACTCCAGACCTCAAATCTTTAATGATTTTTTGGGAATGGACTAGTTCTTGATGAGCTCTGTCTTTCCCTCCTTTTGCTGTTACAACTCTTTCAACCATCTTCTCGTTTGCAACCATTTTTACTTCTATGGGGTGTGTGTGTGTGTGTGTGTGTGTGTGTGTGTGTGTGTGGTCCTTAACCTGAGCCTGTGAATTTCTATCTTAAAATATTTTATAACTGTTATTCAATATAGTTTCCTTTGTAATCCTATGCATTTAACAACATTCTGAGATGGGTCTGTAGAGACCAGGTTGGTCCATGAAACACAAAAAGTTAGAAATTACTCTTCTTTTCATCTGTATTGATAAGGATACTTGAAACATATGCCAGAATCCCAATATCAATAAAAATGCTATCTACGCTGTTAGGAGAAATTGAAGATGCCGAAACACCAAAAAAGTATTTTCCCTGTTTCCAATGCTTATGCAAGAATTTGCAGTAGGTTTATTATTGGAGTAATACTGCTGTTCTTCCCCACTTGCATCATCTTTTCTCTCACTTCAAGTTCCCTTTGGATCTATGGTCCTACTTGGATGAGAAAATTGGCAACAAAAAGAAACCATCTCCAAGTTGTCTTAAAATAAAGATAAAAAAGGTGGGAGGGATCCTAGCTACCACACAGTTTAATTCCCTCATTTTAGAGATGAAGAAACTCAGATTGAGAAAATGAAGGTCATTTGCAGTCACCTAGAAACCAGGCCTTCTCACTACCCAGCCCAGTGTTTTTTACACTACCCCATACAATTATCCTTTTAATACTTCTGGATTTTGAATCATAAAGATGATTAATCTATTTTTCAGGCATTCCAGTTTTAGTGTCCAAGTTGCCAATAAGACTCCAAGAATCCAGTCCTCAAGACAGATAAGACATAATGGTCATTCACAGCAAATTCTAGTCGTTTCCTCTCCCCACCCCCTCCCCGTTTAAAACTAAAAACTTACAACTACAAACCTCTTGTTTGATTGGAAGAGGGGAGCCTAAACAATGCAGCCAAGAGAAAGATGTTACATGTTTACAAGAGTTAAACCGCAGATCTAAATTTGCTATTTGTATCAAGAATTCACCAGATTCTGGTCCCCACTCTCCTTTGTAGTGGAAACACTTTACATTCTGCAAAAAAAAAAAATAACTCAGGTTGCATTTCCAGATAACCTCAAGACCAGGGAAGTTCCTTAACTTTGTTTTACTTTGGTCATTGAGAGTCTTTCTTTTGTATCTCCCAGCACACAAAGCTTGGCACATAGTAGGCACCTAAGAAATGGTGATGGACTGTCCCTAAAAAAGCATCTCCGTGTCTGGTAACAGAATGTCCTTCAGGTCCATAAATTAAGGGGAACGAAGGCAAACGAAAGGCGGGAAGACAACATATTCTTTTCCCCGGGAGCCACAGCAACGAGGGGTTGTCGCCCTTCTTCAACACTACGAAGAGGGATCAGGGGGTGCCCCGAACTAGAGTTGGAAGGGACCCCACGTCATCATCTAGTCCAGCCTCTTCGTCGTCGTCGTCGTCTTCTTCTTCTTTTTTAAACAGAGGAGGGAAACTGGAGCTGCAACGAAGCCCAATGCCCGGCCCGAGTCGGGATTCGAACCCACGGACCTCCGCCTCCAGCTCGTCCGCTCCCTCCCGGTCAGATTTTGGGGAGTTTCTCCGGACGGACAGTCTCGGGCCGGGCCAGAGGCGCCGGGTGGCCAGGGAAGGTATCATCACTTGGCCGCAGGCCCGAGACAGGGGCCGGAGCCCGGCCGCGCAGGCAGGGGGAGGAGTCCGGGCTCCGCTCCGCTCGGCTCGGCCGTGACGCGGGGGGCGGCCAGGGTGGGGGCGGGGAGGGGGCCCCCGCCGGCCTTGTGACAGGAGCGGAGCTGACGGGGGGAGGGGAGCCGGGGTGTCTCGGCGGGCGGGGTCGTTACGGCTAGGCTGACGAGACGGCCCGTTCAGGGTTTCCTAGGCCGCCCTCACCGGGGCTCCCCGATACCCTCCGAAACCGGACGCGCTCCGGGGTCAGGAAGACGGTCTAGTTACCTGAAAGCAGAGACTTAACTGGACCGAAGTCGCTCTCCACCGCTTCCGCTGCGGCCTCGACTCTTTCTCTCATCCGCTACCAGGGCCTGTCGCCGCCGCTGCCGCCACTACTTTTCGTTCCTCCCGCACCAGCCACGGACCCTCCGGGCTGCCAGCCTCAAAGATGGCGCCTGGTCGACTGGCCCAGCTCCGAGGCCCGGCCAGCAACCAAGATGGCTCCTGCCCACGCCCCGTGCCAGCACTACGCTCGTGACGCACGGAGTTCTGGGAGCTGTAGTTTCCTTGGAGAGGCAAGGTTCAAGATGGCCTCCTTAATGTCCTACGTTGATGAGGTGGGGGAAGCAGGGGAGGCAGGGGAGGGATTTAAAGAGTCGGGAAGATAAGCAGTGGAGGGTGAAACTTGACTTTTTCATTTCCTACGTACCCCATCCTCAGTTTTTGCTGTTATCTTCAATCGTTACCTACTTTGGGGTGAAGGAAAAACAATACAGGTATTCGGATTTGCATTATTCAAAACTATAATTGTGTGAAATATGGTGATTCTAAGGCAATAGAATTATGTTGTGCAAGTTCGAATAATATGGTCATTTAAAGGACATTTATTATTAGTATTAAATGGGACTTTACTGTATACAGAATGATTTTAACAATGTAAATAGAAAGAATGTCTGCAAAACAATCAAAAGTAAATGCCTCACGAGTTCAGTGGTTTAGTGGTTTAGATAGCCTGATCTAGAAACTTCAGGTCCTGGGTTCAAATTTAGTCTAGACACTTCCTGGCACCTCTGAGCAAGTCACTAACTCCCATTGCTTAGCTCTTACCACTCTTCTGCCTTGAAACTAATATGCAACTTAGACTCTAAAATGGAAGGTAAGGGTTAAAAAAAAGGAAATGTCACAAAATTATACAAAATAAAGAAATATTAGGAGATACCTTAGCCTTTGTAGAAGTGGGAGGTTGTACATTTCACATGCTTTCATACTTTTTTCAAGCATTGTTCAGTTTTGCTGACTTTTTCTGTTCTTTTTTTGTTTGTTTAAAAATATGTAATATTTGGGAAGGGGAAGGGATAATGGGAAAATTTGGTGATGCATAAAAAATGATAATAAAAATTTATTTTCAAAAGTGTCTTGCTATATTGCAGGCATCTCAGACGGAACTGTGGAGATATTACTGGACTTGCAGATAGGAAATTTAGAAAGTTAGGAAAAGCAGTTCCAGCCTGTGGCACATAATAGCTTTGAACTTCTCTGAGACTCACTATCCTCATCAGAAAATGAGATGACATCCTGAAGTTCAAATATCTCTAATGTCTGTGATGGAAGGGGAATGGTCAGAAAACCAACTGATTACTACCAGTTAACATGATAACACAAAAGTATGGCCAGATAACAAAGATAATGATAGTAATTAACATTTTAGAAAGCTTTAAGGTGTTCATAGTTTTAAACATGTTTTTAAAAAGATTTATACTTTTTTTTTGTTATGCCCTCTATAAGGTGTAAAGAAGTCTTGAATCAAGCTTCAAGGATTTAAAACAATTTGCCATTGACTGCCAAGAAGAGTTTTAAAACCTTGCTTGACAGTTCTGGATACAAGAGTTCCAAGAAGTGTGTCCCCTGGAAGTCTTCAGGAGAACCCAGCTCTAGGGAAGGGAATGATCTTTGTCTTTTGACTTTCACCTCTATCATTGGTGGAAGGAGAGGGAATTTCTTTCACTTACTCTTTCCCACCTCCACCCCATTCCATCAACTTCTATCAACCTTGAATTGGAATGACTTGCCCAGTAAATCAGAGGAGAAAACTCTGAGTTTATTTTTAGTCTTCTATTTTCTCCCTCTAAGCCTTCCTTACACACATATCTAATCATATCATCCTCTGCTCAAAATTATTCAAGTTTCCTGTTGCCTACCAAATATATTTCAGATTTAGCCAGGTATTCACTCAGTCTCAATCCTTCTCAGTCTGATACTCTTACCTTTCCAATTGGCCAGTAGGATTTTGTTTCAAACCCTTAAGAGATTGAGTAATAAACATGCATTAAAGAATCAGCAACACTAAGGAGGAAAGAGTGGTATGGAGAGAGGCATGGGTCTAAGTCTGTTCTCAACCCATGAAAGAAAAAGCAACTAGTAACATTCAAAAACTAAAGCTAGAAATTAATAAAAAAAAATACCATGCAGAGGGGTAACTAGGTGGCTCAGTGGATAAAGTGTCAGACCTACAGTCCTGAGGACCTGGGTTCAAATCTGGCCTTAGGCACTTCCTAGTTATGTGACCCTAGGCAAGTCATTTAATCCCAATTGCTTAGCCCTTACCACTCTTCTGCCTTAAAAACATTGTTTTTAAGACAGAAGACAAGTTTTTAAAAAAGAAGAAAGAAATGCTATGCCAGTAAGAAAGTAGTCATAATCCAGGAGCAACTGGTCCAAAGCATGTAGAGCAGTGATGGTGAACCTATGGCATGGGTGCCAAAGATGGCACACAGAACACTCTATGTGGGTACACATGATGCGTCCACCCCCACCCCCCCATCCCGACCTAGTTTGTTATTAGCAAGGCAGAGGAATTTGGGTGGGGCTGTTCCCCTCCCCCTCTTCACTGTGCCTGACATTTTTTACATTCCCCATCTCTCTGCCCAGCAGCCCAATGGGAACACACAGCGGGTAAGGTGGGCAGCTCACAGGTGGCAGAGCTGGAGGAAAGCAGAGTGCTTGGGCCACTCCCTTCCCCCTCTCTATACCAGCTAAGGACATTCCTCACTTCATCCACCCCTCTGCCTAGCAGCCCAATGGGAGGGCTCTCTCCCTCCTTTGTGTGGGGTTATGGGGGGGGGCAGGGTGTCACCCATCCTTAGTGTATGTGGGCATAGCACAGGGTCTCTTGGGGGAGGCAGGCACCACATTTGGTCTGGGGTGGGGGGGTGGGGCCTGGCACTCCATCTCTAAAGAGATGGGGTGAGAGGAGTCAGAGGTTTAGGAGAGAGCAGTCGGCATAGATAAGGTTCAGAAAAATAAAATTTTGAATTGTAACAATTTGTTTCATGCAAAGAATTAACTTGCAGTAACATTATTATTTGGCAACAATGAGTCAAACTACCCTACTCCTTCCAGCCTGATCTGCTGTGAGTCTGGACAGCTCCTACCTGGAATAGTTTCTCCTTCCATTTCCACCTTTTGAAATCTTTTCCATCTTCTTAAGACCCACCTCAAATGCCAGTTCCATTACAATTTCAACAGATATTTTTGAAGTGATTTAGAGTGTGAAGTTCTTTCCATAGGTTATTTCATTTGACCCTTACAATAATCCTCTAAAGTAGGTTCCATAGGTATTCTCAACAAAGTAATTATGAATTTTTAAACCTGGGGCAAATACCATAAACCTCCTCTAGAGCAAGCAGCAAGGAAGGCAAGACTGTGGTGGGGTGGAGGTAGGAGGGAAAGGAGAAAAGGAAGGGCAACTAGGTAGTACCAGTGGATAGAGTACCAGCCCTGGAGTCAATAGCCTTAGGTTCAAATGTGGTCTCAAGTACTTCCTAGCTGTGTAACCCTGGGTAAGTCACTTAACTCAAGTTGCTTAGCCCTTAATACTCTTCTGTCTTAGAAATGATACTAAGCCAAAGGATTAAAAAAAAAATCAGAGGTGGGATTTGAACTCAGGTCCTCTGACTTGAGAGCTTATACCATAGTGGAATTCAGGAAGAATATAGACCCTTTTTTGGAAAACTAGTCTCTCTATCTCTGTCTCTGTCCCTGTCTCTTTTTCTCTCACCCCCTCCGCCTTCACTTTAAGGAGATAAAACATCATGAAATAGAACAGACCTGGGGTGGAGAAGGTCTTCTTTTTCCCCTCTCCCAAGTGACTGCTTTGGGTCAGAAGAGAATGTGAACTTCTTGAGCTACTTGACAGCTTCTGAGCAAAAGTGAGAGAGTCAGTACTGCTGAGAGTGATTTCTTTCAGCCCCAGAGATGGCAGCCACTGGAGTATTAATAGAGTTCCAGCAGAAGCACATAGCAGAGGAATGTATGCTGCATAGGGTGACTTGAGAAAAAGATGCTGAGATTAGACTCTGCCAGGCCAAGAGATGATAGCAACTGTTTCTCTGAGAGAATTCCATCAAAAAAGTACGTGGAAGAGGGGCAGCTAGGTGGTTCAGTGTATTGAGAACCAGGTCTAAAGCCATGTGGTCCTGGGTTCAAATCTGGTCTCAGATACTTCCTAAGTAAGTGATCTTGGGCATATCATTAAACCCCCATTGCCTAGTACTTATCATTTAATATTGGTTCTAAGACAGAAGATAAGGTATGTTTTTTTTTGTTGTTGTTTGTTTGTTTGTTTTTAAGTACATAGCAGGTAGTGGCTAGGTAGAGTCAGGCCTGGAGTTAGAAGGACCCGAGTTCAAATCTGGTCTAGATACTTCCTATCTTTGTGTCCCTGGGCAAGATACTTAATCCCAATTGCCTGATCCTTACTGCTCTTCTGCCTAAAAATTGATGCTTATTATTGATTCTAAGAGTGAAGATAAGGTTGTTGTTTTTTTTTAAAATGTATATGACAGAAGCTGTGTGGTATCCACTCATTCTGAAGATGGGGAGCTTTAGGGATTAGGGCCATAGGTACCCCCAAATTAAAGAATTTCCAAAATTGAAATTTTGGGCACAGAACTTCTAGAGAGAGATTTTTTTCCCCATAACATTCTTATTAGAAAAGAGAAATCCTTGCCAACATAAGCCATACCTAGATAGCTAGATAGTATATTGCAAAGAGAGTTGAGCTTGAAATTAAGATGATTACATTAAAACCCTGCCTCAGATTTTTACTAGCTGTGTATCCTTGGGCAATTCTTTTAATTTATACCTACCTCAATTTTCTCAAATGTTAAAATGGTGATAAAAATAGCGTCTCCCTCCCTGGGTTATTGTGAGGATCAAATGAGATGATAATTTTAAAGCTCTTAGCATAGTGGACAGCCCCAAATAGGTATTTAATAAACACTTTGACCCTTGCCCTGCCCTACCTTTTTTCACCTATGAGGTTCCTAGAGTTCTTTTGCGTTACTTTTCTATGAAGGGTGCTGGCATCCCCACTCTTCTCCTGTGAAATCTATTAATAGAGTCAAGCTGAGGCAGGTTATAGGAATGTCTAAAGACACTATGACCAAGGAGGGGGAAAGGCCATTAATTAATAAAACTTCTCCAACTTGGAAAATCTCTATATTTGCTTCTGTAAAATCAAACTATCACTTTATCACTGAGACCAATGTTTCCCTACATCGTTTATTTTTTAAATTTTACTTTATTTTTCAACTCTTACCTTCCATTTTAGAATCAACACTGTGTATTGGTTCCAAGGCAGAAGAGTTGTAAGGGCTAGGCAATGGGGGTTAAGTAATTTGTCCAGGGTCACACAGCTAGGAAGTGTCTGAGACCAGATATGAACCTAGGACTTCCTGTCTCTAGGCGTGGCTGTCAATCCACAGAGTCACTCAACTGCCCACCCCCCAATGTTAAAAATAATTGAAAACCACCTAAAAACTGAACGCAATCTATTTTTAAGGAGCATGGTAAGGGAAAAGGGGAAAAGGACTACACAGGTTGATATCTTCTTTAGCTGGCTAAGCTGGGTGGTGGAGAACCCAGGTGGAAGAAGAATGGTAACATTCACAAAAATCCAGAAAAGGGCACCAAAGAGCATCCTTGAGCTTACCAGTTAAAAAATTAGTCAGGTTATAGAATACAGTACAATCAATCTATGGCCCTGAGAAAGTATGAATTCAGCAGGAAACATTTCTTTCATTTTGAATGAATTCTACTTGCTTCTCCTCCATTTCTGTTCAGTGTCTAATTAAGTCTAAAGCAAAGACTTTCCTCATGAAGATACTGAAATAAAAAGGCAACTTTAAAAATTGAAACAGAAACAAAGATTTTTCAAAAGCAGCCTTAGATTTATTCTAAGCTAAGTTGCTTCAAATCCAGATTCTTCAAAAAAAAAAAAAAGCTTTATTTTAAATTAATACAGTGATCCCTCATCTATTGTGAGAGTTACTTTCCAGAGACCCCCATGGAGGTGAAAATCCACAAAGTAGCAGGAGGGAAAACAGACTGATGCTATAGTTACTGAGCCAATCAGTGCCCAGGAATCAGAACACGGCACTGTGGTTGGTTGCTTTTCATTCCATCAGCCAATTGTGTGTCATGTACAATCTCAAGTTGGCAAACTTGCACAAGTAGTAGCAGAGTACTGCATTTCCATTGTGCACAGTATGGTATTCAGATATTCGTCCATGAAATCCCGTGATATAGCAAAAACTCTGCAATACAGAATTAGTTATATATTTTTAAAAACCTATGCTACAATGAAGCCACAATACGTGAATGTGATATAGAGAATATCTTGTTTTTACTTCACCTTCTTTTCTTCCTTCATAATCTTTTTTCACTACCTAGAAAACCATCTCTTGTAATAAAGATTAAAAAATAAAAGTAAAAACTATAGAGAGCCAGCTCTATATGGTAGGGGTCCTGAGTAGCGTTTAATGGCGTCGGATCGAAAAGACAGGAAACAGAAACTGAGAACAGCCAGACTAATTATTTAGCTCATAGCTACTCCGACTGCTATGGAGTTTGGAGTTTATTTATATACTGGTTTCAAACAAAGAACACAGAGAAAGAGTCACATCTGTGAGGGGTTACAAATCATACACAACCCATTAAAGTCTAAAAAGTAGAGAGATAGGTACAAGGGCAAGGGCCAAATTCCAACCACCAATTAGTAGGGGGTTAATTCTGGGAGCAGAAATATATTTCATGGAGATTTTTACTAACTGAGTCCTGTCTTCCTGATTTATAGAATTGGACCTGGTCAGATAAAGTCTGGACTAGATTTTCCGGCTCCAGCCTTATCTAAGTAATATTTTTTTAGGGTTCAGGCTTCTTAATTATCAAAAAGAAAAATGGTGAACTCAGTAGCTGCTGGTCTGCTAAGGACTCAAAGCTTTTCAATAAGAATATTAAGAAAAGGTGGGGATCTGAAAATGAGTCAAAAGAGGAGCCTTAGATTTTTACTTTAAATGGCCCATTCTATCTGCATCTGACATGCAGTACAGAAAAATCATATACACAGTTTTACTTGCAGATGATTTTGTAATGAGATCCAGATAAAATATCTATTACAGACTCTATTTCTCTAAATGACTCCTAATAGCCTCCTGGAGGGGTCAAGTTGTTTTTGGATTAACCTACCTGCTGGAACCAGAGCTTTTCAGGGCTCAGGTGACCAGGACCAAACACAAAGACTGCCTCAGCCTGGATTGGTCATGTAGGGAATCCCTAATTTTGACCCTGTTCCTCCAATGGCTCTCTACAAAAAACAATTCAGGAAAACTAGTCATCATGCCAACCAGGCCTGGCAATATATGTGATACTCTCCACCAAAAGTCTGCAAAAGGAGGGAGGGAAGTATATTTTGTAACTCTTCCCCTAAAACCAGCACTGGAGTTATTATTTATTAAAATGTCTTTATGATCAGACATTGTTTAGTTTAGTTTTGTTTTTGTTCTTACTGTTCTTTCTATTTACATTGTTGCAATTATCGAGTATATTGATTTCCTGGTTCTGCTTGCTTCCCTCTGCTCTGATAAACTTCTGTGATGTGACAACACAGCCCTTTCAAAGTCCAGGGCACTCCCAGAAATTTTTTTCAAAATGCTTTTAGCTCTTTTCTGATTTTGGCATTGGTTCTCACATTATTTTTAGCTATTTGAATAAACTTTAATTTTATTTTTAAATGAAAGATTATCCCCTTTCCTAGACCTTGAAGTTTGGTTGATTGTGGGGTTTTTCATTTTCATGTTTTTTTTTTTTAATTTTTACCCTACTTGTATGAAATTACTTAGGGTTCTCAGTTTGTTTTAGAAGCTAGAGAAATCTTTGGCTCTCACTCTGCTTGGTGTGCTGGTGATATCTTCTTTGGCCAAAGAAATAGTCTGTCAGGCCAAGAAAGGATGGCATCTTTGTTTTGGCTGTGTTCTCTTTTTCCTAAAAATGGGAGGTAAAAAGAAAGAAAAGAACATAATTCCTTAATTTCTTGGGTTTCTTTAATTCTTAAAAAAAATAAACTATTGATTATGTTTTGCTATTTTTTAATCAGTCATTTCTGCATATCTTCCTCTCCTCCCAGAATTGCACCCTTACTTATAACAAAGAAATAATTAAGAAAAAACAAGAGATAGAGTGACACCCAATGTAGATGACATTCTTCCTCTATAGATTCACACCTTTCATTAGCTCCTCTCTAGGGTTGAAATCTTTTCAACCATGTTTCTGTCATCATTATGCATATTTTTATTTTGCTTCAGCTAAGTTTGGTCTTCATCAGTTGAGTCTTTCTTGGATTCCTTTTAAGCACCATCTATAACATCCTTCCCAAGTACTTCTTTCAAAATCTTGGACTTTAAGCAGTAGCCATAGACAGGAAGGAGAAAGAAAAATCAAGTGTCTATGCTTGCATATGTGTGTGTGTGTGTGTGTGTGTCCAAGATTTTGAAGGAATAGTTGGGAATTTTTCTTCTCACCCCCACTCTATCAAAATATATATATATATATATGTTTATTTAGTCTATTTATTTATTTCTAAACTCAGTAGAAAATAAGCTCTTTGAGGGCAAGAATTGTCTCATTTTTGTATTTGTATTTGTATTCCCAAAGTCTAGCACACTGGAATGTAATAGATGTATAAAAATGCTTGTTGATTGATTGAAAGAGCATACAGTTCACTAGAGGAAGCAATATGCATATGCAGATAAGTAGATGCAAAGCATATGCAAAATAAACATAAATAAACATCAAATCAGATAACATAGCACTTTATAATTCTTAAAGGGCTATTTAAATGCTAGCTACTAAATTATAGTTGATGCAAAATAATTTTGGGGACTTTGGGAGAACTGGAACAGGCTTCTTGTTGGAGAGGACGGTGGAGTTAAGCCTTTCATCTCTTTTCAGACAAAGAAGCCTTTGTCTAGTTTACTTTTTCAACCCTTGCCTTTTATCCATTTCTTCTTTCTTCCTCAAGGACCTTTTAGGTGAAAATAATCTGTTTCTGATAATTTGTGTCATTTCCTCAAGGACAACATTTCCCAAAAGACTATAAGTACAAAGAGTACATAAGTCTGGAAAGTAATGGGTTTAAGGGTTAGGAGGAGGGCAGTGGATTGACCATCACTGAGCTCATGAACTTTTGAGATGAGACTGAGAGATGGAAAAAGGAGAAAGCTGCTTCCATAAGCTTAATTTTGTTCCCTAGACCCCCCAAAAAGGTGTTTAGAATCTCCTCTTATATTTATAATGCTGAGCAGATATGAGCTAGGCTCTGTATGAGGAGCAGTGGTTGCACTGTAGCAAGTACATTTCTATCCAATTTAGTTGAGGAATAACTATGTGGAAAGACATTAGATGTGGAGCTCCATAAGTATGAATTTCCATTTAGGTAGCTACTGTTAAAAGTAGTTATCAGAAGTGGCTCCTATGTCCTCACCAACCTCATGGTTGGAGCAGGTCTCATGATATCTTTAGAAATTTAGCACTTATGTAGGGTTCCAGGTATAAACAAATCTTGAAAGTATTAAAGATGCATTCAAAAACTGACTCATAAGCAAAGTGCTCATGTACCAGAATTTTGAATATATTTCTAATATTTCACATAATTGATTTCTGGACCCTTGCATTGTCTTGGGCCCCAAATCTTGTGGTATTCTGACCATTCCCCACACTTGCAGTCCAAAGGTCAAATGAATCTCTGGGTTAGGTGTTGGCCACTACATTGTCTTTGCTTCCTCTTTCATCTTGTTTACCAACCTGGTGTTAAATTCTCTACCATGTCACATGTTTTAATAACTATTTTCCATTCCCCATTCCTTGGGACTTCAATAAAAACTGTATTCATCTGTAATTTGCTTGCTCTCATTCCATCAGAGGAGCAAATGGACAGGCTGAATGCTATGATGAATCCTGCATCTCTGTGCCTCATTTCCCTCTTTATGCCCTCCCTTCTTTAATCTTTAAACCTTCCAACCCCAATTCCCTCAGTCCTCAACTTCCCTTTCAGGTGGTCAACCCACATTAGAATATTTTGTAAGTGCTGTTCAGCTACACCACTCTTGGGGCCCTTGATCTGATCACATGTTTTCAAATTATGGACCAGGTACTTGCAAGTATTTGGATAACTGGCAGAATTTAACCAAATCTAATCTCTAACACTCTAACACTGCTGAACTTCTTTTGGCAAACTATAAGCAGGGAAATTCCTTTGCTCCCTTCTATTTTTGTGACTCCTAACCCAAAATATCTGATAACTCAGTTAAGACCCTGACTTGAGACAGACAAATATACCTCCAGGCTATGCCTTGATACCTGTCATGTCCCCTAAACTATGAGGGTCACTCCCTATGTCTTAAGGCAGACCCTGGTCATCTAGATGACCAACCCTCCCCCACCTCCATGCCTCAGTACATACAACTCTAGTCACATCTTCAGCGTGGCACAAAGTCATGTCTTTACTGTTGTAAATAGTATAAAGACTCCAGAAATCATGTCATCTGGGAACCGCTTTCCATCTGTGCTGTTACCCCTAGGAGACAGTCTTCCAGGGCGAGATTCAACATTACCTTGCAAATTAAGAAATTTCTCTTTTTATTTTTAAGCTAAGTTTCAGAGTCTTGCATCTTTGCAAAAGGTACCCTTTCTGAACCCTGGGGGTTCACCTCAAACCCTCCGCAACACTTTGATCATGATAAAATTACCTTTTTGCAGTTGCTTCTTGATTCTGCTGGCCCCAAGATTGAAGGCCCTGAGTGGGATGCCTTTTTCCAATGGCTCCTTGAAATAACCAAGTGGGAATCTGAATCTGAACTCCCCTTCCTTTAAGGGAATTGATAATTGAGATTAGGAAAAAGGAAAGCTGAGATTACAGCATATTTATATCATTAAAAATTTATTTTTATTCAAAGACATTTTATTTTCACAATTACATGTAATGATAATTTTTAACATTCATTTTCTGAAATGATAAGATCCAAATTTTCTTCCTTCTTCCCTTCCCTTCTCATTCTCAGAGATGGTAATTTGATTTGGGTTATGCATGATGTTTATATTATTTTAACCTTTTTCCTTCATTAATATTATTTTTGCTTCATTGATAGTTTGCGAACTTTGATAACCCGTGTTCTGTTTTTAGCTTTTGTAATTCCACTCTCCTAGTTCTTCTCTTAACATCTTTGCCTATTCATTGTCTCTTTTCTGGCTCCTCTCCTCTCTCTGATCCCTTACCCTTCCATTCTATCTTTGCCTTCCCTCTCTGGGTAATTTCATCCATTATAAAATTTCTTTATAGTAGAACTATGCTACATATTATAGTTGAACTTTAATGACATCTATTTAGATAACTTGTTAAGAGTTGGACACAATAGAATGACCAAAAAACAACAAATCTAAACCTCCAATCTTGTTCTTTTCTGAGGAAAAGACTCATATTTCTCATTCCCTATAAGACTTCTCTGTCTGGATGTTCTCATAGCATCTCAAACTAGAGTCATAACTAGGAATTCCAACACCTAGAGAAAACTGAATGGTGCTGAGGAAGGGATGGGGAAATAACTAAGAGTGACCACTCCTGTGATTAATTGTGGTAAACTAGAGATAAAGATCACAGGAACTGGGAGAGGTTGAAGAACTGACAGGGTAATCAGAGAGGTAGGAGTTGAGGTGGAGAAGAAGGCTGTGAGTCAGGTCCTGGACTTATTTGGTCATAAGGAAAGGGACATGGGAGTACACAAATGATAATAATAAGGATCTAGATAGGATGAGTGAACTTAAAAGGAGAAATTGTTGTTCAATGATGATAGCAAAGGGAGGGTCTGAAAGTGGCAATAGGGAGTAAGGTCTATACTGAATTCCTTCTAGCCTAGTTTGTCAAAGATTGTGACAGAAGGAATAGCAAGCCTGGGCAAAGGTGGTAGCTGGGACATGTGATAGCTTCAGGAGAAAGCTAGGTTTCAGTTAGCATATCAAAAAGAAAAAAAAGGAAAAAAGTTTTCTAATATAAAGGGAAATTGAATATTAGGGGTAGGGATGAGTGGTTCCAGAAGGAAGAATAGAAAGGATTTATAGAGAAAGATATGGACTGACTAGAGTTAGGATTGAGTTTATTATTTCATTAAAAAAATCCTTCCCTTCTAAGTATCAATTCTAAGACAAAGGAACATCAAGGTCTAGGCTCATGATGTGAATCTATGGCATATATGCCAAAGAGGGCATGCAGAACACTCTCTGTGGGCATGCACACTGTCCCCCACCAGAGTTCATTACTAGAAAGGCAGAGGGACTCAGGCAGAGCTGCGCCCTTCCCCCTCTCTACCACACCTGAGGACATTTTTTCATATCATCTACCCCTCTGCCCAGATTTCTCCTTCCCCTGTGTGGAGTAAGGCTGTGGGGGAGTGGTGGTGCATGTGGCACTTGGTCTGGTGGGGAGTGGGGCATGTCACACAGTCTCGGGGGGGTCATGGCACAAAGTCTCTAAAAGGTTCACTATCGCCAGGCTAGGCAACTGGGGTTAAGTGCCTTGTCCAAAGTTGCACAGCTAGGAAGTGTCTGAGGCCAGGTTTGAACTCGAGTCCTCTCAAGTAGTCCTGGCACCCTATCCACTGTCTATCTAGAAGACTCTTACTATTGAATTTTAAAGGAGAACTTAAAGGAGGTTGCAAAAAAGACCCTGTAGGCCAGCCCATTTTGATTAATACATGAGAAAGCTTAAGGGGATGGGAACAAGAGCAGAGGCAACAAGGGAAGGTACAGTCAAGCTAGCTCACTGATACCTTCAAACTAGGAATATGGAATAGATTTAACCAGCATTGTTCAGTGACACTGGTGAAAGCCATGGGTTTTATAGGAAATGGGGGAGGGCAGATTCTTGTACCAGTGGCTGGCCCAGTTCGTTGGCACATTCCAAGAACTTAAGAAATGCTTGTTGATTAAATGATTGCTTAGGTGTGTCTGATTGTTTTCTCATCTCTGATTTTACAGGCCAGGAGACACTCTCCTGGTTCTTCCAGGTTTATTGAGTGAAGACCTAGCTGAACAGTGATGAGGAATGAAAATTTTCAGAGAAAATGTAATGTTATGTAGTTCACAGAAAATGGGGGTGGTTAGATCAGTGTATAGAGAGCCAGGCCTAGAGATGGGAGGTTCTAGATTCAAATTTGGCCTCAGACACTTTGTAGCTGTGTGACCCTGGGCAAGTCATTTAAACTCCATTGCCTAGCCTTTACCACTGTTCTGCCTCAGCACTGATATTTAGTATCCATTTTAAGACAGAAGCTAAAGAAAAGAAAGAAAGGAAGGAAGAGAGAAAGAAAGAAGGAAGGATGAAAGAAGGAAAAAAGGAAGGAAGGAAGGGCAGAAGGGAGGAAGGAAAGGAAGGAAGATAAGGAAAGAAAGAGAAAGAAAGAAAAAAGAGGAAAGAAAGAAAGAAGGGATGGAAGGAAGGGAGAGGAAAGAAAATGAAAGAAAAGAAAAGAAAAAAGAAAAAAGAAAATATGTGTATTTTGGGAAGGGTTTCTAATAGAAAGAAGAGACATGTCTAGATAATAAATTAAGCTAGCTTTACTCCTCCCCTCATCCTCTTCCTCAAAAAAAAAATGGCATTTCTTGGACTACCACAGGTAGTGCACATAAAAAGCTTGGCTAATATTCATTTGAGCTAATCCATACTCACAGTCTTTGAAGATGGTCTAGCCTCCTGCACTGTCCTAAAAGTAATTTTTGCATAATCTAAATAAGAGTATAATTTCCCTCTCTCAGTTACTTAGCAGGGAATGTGGTAAGCTAATAATGATGTTCCTTATAGATCTAAATTCATATTTCATATGAGTCTGCGTGTGTGTATGTGAGTGTATACTGTGGTTTAGGAGACTGGCACAAACTGGTTCAGGAACACATGATCCTGATTTAGTTTGGCAATGCTCTAGCTGCCCTCAAAACTAGTTTAAATTACTCTTTGTTTGTGAACGTGATTAAGAGAATGATGCAAATAGATACTAATAATTACCTGACAACTAGGGTGTACCCTACTGAATAGTGTAGAAGAAATAAGTTATTCACCCTTGGCACCTAATTTCACTATTTTGCCTTATAACTTAACAACTTTGTTTCTAGGTCTTGGAAATGAATGGGCTAATAGAATATATAAGAAAGTAATTAAATAAGAATACAAGCCATTCCCCAATTGATAAGTGGTCAAAGGATATAAACAAGCCAATTTCAGAAGAGGAAATAATAGCTATCTACAGTCATATGAGCTCTAAATCAGTGATGGGGAACCTTTTAAAAACAAAGCGCTGGGCTCCGCCCCCAACTCCACCCCCAGATTGAGTGTTATGTTCCTTTCCTCCCCTACTGAATGCCAAGCAAGCCCTGCCCCCTCCCCCTTGCCCCACACAGGTGGGTGAAGTGAGGAATGTCCTCAGTGAGTGTAGAGAGGGGAAGGGAGTGGCCCAAGTTCTCTGCTCTTCTCCATCTCTACCTCCTGTGAGCTGCTGACCTGAACCCCTGTATGTTCCTATTGGGCTGATGGGCAAAGGGGTGGGTGATGTGAAAAAATGTTGTCAAACACGTTAGAGAGAGGGAGGGGAATAGTTACTCCTCATTCCCTCTGCCTTTCTAGTAACAAACTCTGGAGGTGGAGGTGAGGAGGGAGAGTAGACAGTTGCCCACAGAGAGAGCTCTCTGTGCCATCTTTGGCAACCATTCCATAGGTTTGCCATCACTGCTCTAAATCATTAAATTTAAAAAATCACTTCTTTTCTTTGGTTGTAGAATTTATTCTAAGTACTGATCTAAGGCAGAAGAGCAGTAAGGATTAGGTAGTTAGGGTTAAGTGACTTGTCTAGGGTCACCCAAGTAGGAAATATCTGATAACAGATTCGAACCCAGGTCCTCCAAAAATCCAGACCTGGCACTCTATTGACCCTGCTACCTGACTTACCCTCTAAATTACTATTGATTAGAGGTACTACATTACACCTATCAGACTGGCTAATATGACCAAAAAGGAAAATGATAAGTGTTGGAGGGAATGTAGGAAAATTAGAACATTATTGCACTTTTGGTAGAATTTTGAACTGATACAACTTTCTGGAAAACAATTTGGAACTATGCCCAAAGGCCTTTGAAAGTGTGCATACTCTTTGACCCAGCAATACTACTACTAGATCTGTATTTCACAGACATTTTTTTTTAAAGCAAAAGGACCTATTTATATTAAAATATTTATAGCAGCTCCCTTTGTGGTAGCAAAGAATTGGAAATTGAGGGAACAGCCATTGACGGGGAATGGCTGAATAAGTTGTTGTACATGTGACAATTTTGTCTTATGGAACCCCCAATGCCCTCATCCCTTGGGTATTTGCCTTTGGGGAAGTTCCAAATTGACCCTTGTGGAAGGGAATTTCCTTCTCCATTATATTGCTTTCTTTGACATCATCAATCAGTGGACCTGGAGGTAATTTACCATTGAGATGTGCAGGTATAGACAAACCCTCAGAGAAAGGAAGTTGAGAGACAGGAAACTGATTCCACAGGCACTGCTCTCTTGGGTGATGCCAAGCAAATTAAGGAAAATATGATTGGTTCCTGAGATGTGATGTGGGAGAGCTAGTGGGTGGAGAAAACTGCTTATATAAGGTGAAACTAAGGAACTGCTCACTCTCTCTCAAGCTCTTCTGGCTAGAGCTTGGAACCTTGTTGGTGGTGAGCTTCAATCCATCAAATGGCAAATATGTTAGTAAGCTAATCAACTCTCTACCTTTTCCCTATATTTCAAAGAAATCATGATGAAAAATACCAGCCACTCCAGAGAAAGAACTGATAGAGTCTGAATGCAGGGAAGGTGTCTGCATTTTCTTTCACGACATGACTAATATGCAACTATGTTTTCCACAATTGCATATATATATGCATATATATTGCATATTATATATTGCATATATATGCATATATATTGCATACTCTCTCTCTCTCTCTCTCTCTCTCTCTCTCTATATATATATATATATATATATAAAACCTATATCAAATTGCTTGCTCTCTTAGGAAGTTAGAAGGGAAGGGAAGGAGGGAGGGAATTTGAACTCTTTAAAAAAAGAATGTTAAAAGTTGTTTTTACATGTAATTAGAAAAAAGTATTGCAGAGTGAAAGGAACAGAACCAGGAGAATGTTGTGTACAGGGACTGATACATTGCGATACAATTCAACATAATGGATTTCTCTACTAGCAGCAATGTAAGGATCCAGAACAATGCTGAGGGACTTATGAGAAAGAAAACTATCCACATTCAGAGGAAGAACTGTGGGAGTAGAAACACAGAAAAAAAACAACTACTTGAACACATGGGCTGATGGGGATATTATTGGGATGTAGATGCTAAATGATCACCCTAGTGCAACTATCAATAATATGGAAATAGGTCTTAATCAATGATACATATAAAACCTAGTGGAATTGTGTGTCGACTGTGGGTGGGTGGAGGAGTTGGGGGAGAGAGAAAGAACATGAATCATGTAACCATGGGAAAATATTCTAAATAAAAAATTAAATTAAATTAAAAAAATAAAAAGTATTATTTAAAAAAGGAATTAATTTTAATAAACATTTATTAGGGATCTACTGAATGTAGGGTGAATAGAAATTTGGATAAAGCTATAGGAATTCGGGTTATAGGTAACCAGATAAATACAATCTCCTCCAGTTTGGCTAAATGAACCTCCCAGGTTATCTGAGTGCTGGCTATCAGGGACATGATGGGAGTTGAAAAGAATTTATATTCTTCAACCAAGTGCTTGTATGTGGAAATTCCTTCCTGGAATTTCTTGAGAAATTTGCTTTTTTTTTTTTTT
>NC_058133.1:106351438-106387011 GCF_016433145.1 Gracilinanus agilis | reverse complement strand
CAGGATCACACAGCTCGGAAGTGTCTAAGGCTAGATTTGAACCTAGGACTTCCCATCTCTAAGCCTGCCTCTGGCTCTCAATCCACTGAGCTACTCAGCTGCCCCCAATGATTTGTTTGTATTCTTATATATATATTATATATATATATATATATATTCTTATATATTATATTATATTTTCTATAAATTTGAGAAATCAGACCTTTCTCAGAAAAATGTGTTATAAAAGTTTTCCCCCCAGTTTGTTGTTTTCCTTCTAACCTTGGTTACATTAGGGTTTTTTTTTTATAAAAAAGCTTTTAAATTTAATGTAATCAGAATCCATTTTACATCATATAATCCTCTCTATCTTTCATTTGGTTATAAATTCTTTCCTTCTCCAAATATCTGCCAAGTAAACTATTCCGAGTTAATGGCATCACTCTTTGTACCTAAATTCCTTCCTAAATTCTAAGGATTCATATCATATCTAATGGGAATTTAAAGAATACTGATTCCACCTATATATCAGGATGACTTTAGGAGATTGTCATTGAAAAGGATGCAAAATGGGGCAGCTAGGTGGCTCAGTGGATTGAGAGCCAGGCCTGGAGACAGGAGGTCCTGGGTTCAAATCTAACTTTACATACTTCCTAGTTATGTGATCCTGGGCAAGTCACTTAAGTCCCATTACCTAGTCCTTACCATTCTTCTTTTTTGAATCCAATGCACAGCATTGATTCTAAAACATAAGGGAAGGGTTTTAAAAAAAGTAAAAGAAAAGGAAGCAAATAAGTTTAAGAAACAGATTTTACCTTACTGTGCTGGCTAGGTATAGCTGTGGGAATGACTCATAAAAGAAATGAAGTAGCCTTTAGGCTATGGATTGTTTCCCAAAAGAATGATTACTAGTCTTTTGTGGCAATGTATATAGCAGATGTAATTCAGTGAGGAACCAGAAGTGTTCATGAAAAAAGTAGCAGAGACAATGATGTAAACAGACTACTAGATGATACCACTAGCTCTCTGGCAAAGGAGCAAATGAAAACTTTAGAAATACTCATGTGTTCTAGCTGGGTTGTATTCCTAGGAGCATGAGTTGTCTGGGATTTGTGTATTTTCTCATCTGTGAAAGGTTCTTGCCACAGACTTATTCTTCTATTTAAGTATTTTTTCTTTGAATTAATGAGTCTAGCTTTACTAGATCTAGTTTGATCTAATAAAGAGGAACATTGGTTTTGGGGCAAAGCAAATTTAGGCTTGATGGAAGGAAAAACCTCCCAACAGTTAAGGCTATCCAAAGGCAGAATATGCCTGCTTCCTTATGAAATTAAAGAGTTTTCTCTCATTAGAAGTCTTCAAGGAAAGATTAGATGATCACTTGCTGGATACTTTATAAATATTTTTTTCAGGTTTGAATTGGATAACATAGTCACTGAGTTCCTTTCAAACTCTGAAATTCTGGTTTTGTGATTCTGTGACTCGAAGCAAAATTGAACTTTAGGGACACATGTTGAAGTGGGGAGGTAAACTGGGGCTAATTATGTATGTAGAAAGGAACTGGGGTAGGCACTGGAGATACAGAGACAAAAATGGTCCCTCATATCCATGAGTTTACATTTTACTAGGAATGAATATAACCTGTACCCAGATAAGTAAAAACATAATGATTTGCACAAGAGAGGATGACAGAATGGTTATTCTAGGGTAAGCATGAGAAAGACATGAGAAAGACATGAGAAAGCAGATTGAGCTCTCCAGGGATGGTCAAAACTAGAAATAGTGCTCAACAAATGATACTTCTTACATTGAAATTCTTCTAAAAGACTGTCCAAATCAGTGCCTTTCACATTGAGTGCTCCCCCAAATCAGAGCCATGTATCACTTTCACGTAGGGGATAGAATGAGACGGGGACTTCAATTCCTGGCATCTAGGACCTTAGAGTGATGTGGGCCAGGAGAATAACAAATGCCGCAAAGAAGTTATAGACAAAGGAAGGTTATAATACAGCATTGGCTGAAGCCAGTGTTAGAGCTTTCCTCACTTCTTCCAAAGTCTCAGAACTTCTGAAACTGTTTCTTGGCATCGTGGCTACCGTCAGTACATCAAAAGGAAAACTAAGTCATTATAATTAAACACTGATAAAGTATCTACTAGAGGTAGGGCACTGAGCTAGACACTAATGATAAATAGAAGACAGATTCTTGTTCTCAGGGAATTTACAATTTAGTTTAGAATATCAGGGATGAAATATATATGTGAAATAAACGCCATATGAGCTATACAGATAATAAGAATTTTAGGAGTTAAGAGGAGGGAGGGATCATTGTGGGCTGAAGAAGGCTTTATAGGAGAGGTCAGGTGATTAAAGTTTTAAGGAAGCAATAATTTAGAAGAGTAGAGAGGAAGAAGGCATCCTAGGCAGAAGGAATAACCAGGGTGATGGCAGCTAGGTGGCGCAATAGGTAAAAGAGCTTGCCATGGAATCAAGAGCACTTGAATTTGAATCCTGTCTCAGATCCTTGCTAGCTGTGTATCCCTAGACAAGTCTCTCAATAACTCTCAGCCTCTGTTTCCTCATCTGTAAAATGATTAATGAGATAACACAGTGCTTTGAAAACCTTAAAGTATTATATAAATGCTAGCTATTATTCGCATTTATTGGATAGTAGACTTCAAATCTGCATTGTACTTCTCCAATTTTAAATTGATTAGTCTATGAAATAAACTATTATCAGAGAGACAGTTCAGGACACTAAGCTAAACACTAAAGAAAACAATGATAACCTAGATCTCAATGACTGGGGACTGATACTATAATATTGTACTTATGAAGATATAAAAAATGTTGAGTACTTTTGTCATAGCAATGAACTACAGACAAAATAGGATGTCCATTAATTGGGGAATAGCTAAACAAATCGTGGCACATGAATGTAATGGAATATTATTGGACTGTAAGATATAATGAACATGATGAATACACAGAAACATGGAAAGACTTACATGAACTTAGTGAAGCAAACAGAGCCAGAAAAACAGTAAATACACCAATCTTACTGCAAAAGCCTCTTGTTTATCCTCATTACTGTGTTAGTTAAAATCACCTGGGGTTCTATTTGGAAGGATTGAACCTCAATATAGTGTTTGACAAACTTCTGTGGACCTGTGGGGGTCCTTAAAACTACATTTCCCGTGGTCCAACGGGTTTCCTGGGTTTCCTGTTTTGGATGACGTATTAAAGGTGAGGGACTATTTTAAGTAGGGGGTAGTGACTTGGAACTGCCTCTTTAGTTACCTGAGCTCGAGGAGAGAGGAAGGTAAATGGCTGAAGTGAGGTTGAAATAGTTTTTCTTACAGGCGCGTGGTCAGTTTATCTCTATCAGCATGGCTTTTATTAAAATACTATCCTTCCTCTTGATCTCGGCCCTCATCATTTTTAATAACAACATTACGTAGAATACTGGCTTTTGGTTTTAAATAGATACTCTCTGCCACATTAAGAAAAGTTCTGGAGCAGTGGATAGGTAGCCAGGCCTAGAGATAGGTAGACTTGGGTGATTTTAAGATAGAAAGGAGAAGTTAAAAAAATTTTTGTGAGTTTTCATATTTTTAATAGAAACAGGTATATTTTGTTAAAAACATTTTTGGCATTAATAGGTATAATCATGTGAATTTTTTATTCATCTTGTGGTTAACATGGCCTATTATGTTTATAGTTTTCCTAGAATTGAACCATCCTTGTGTTTTGGTAGAAATTCAAGCTGATATTAGTATGATTTTTTTAATATGTTGCTATTGCTTCTTTACTAATATTTATTTATTAAATATATTATTTATAAATACAGGTAGTACTTATTAATATCTCTTATTTTAAAATTGGAATCATTATTTCAATGTTTTTAAAAATTGCATGCCCAATTAATTTGATATTTCTTTTGTTTACAAAAATGTTTAGAGATAATTTTCCCAATAGCCTGCTTTGGCTGTACCCCGCCCCCCCAATTTTATATGTTGTCTCATTGTCTTTTCTTTAATGAAATTTTGTATTGTTTCCTGTGATTTGTACTTTGACTCAACAATCCTTTTTGATTAAGTTATTTGACTAATTTTTTTTATTTTTATTTTTTAAAAACTTTACCTTCCACCTTAGAATCAATACTGTGTATGGTTTCTAAGGCAGAGGAGTGGTAAGGGCTAGGCAATGGGGGTTAGGTGACTTGCCCAGGGTCAGACAGCTAAGAAGTGTCTGAGGCTAGATTTGAACCCAGGACCTCCAATCTCTAGACCTGGCTCTCAATCCACTGGCCCCCTTTGACTGATTTTTAATATTATCTTCAAGATGGCCATTTATTAAAGATAATTTTTCAAAACTTGAATTGTAGTTACTAAAGAATGTGCTTGATATTTCTGTTCTTCTACATTTGTTTATGGGGCCATGAAGAATATGCTCAGTTCTATGGTTGAAGCTTGATGCAATCTGCTTCTGCTCTTTTTTCCCCCTCCTGTTAATCACAGGTTCTTTCCTTTTCTTTTTTAATTTTAAACTTTATTTCAAAATATATATTCTGAAGCTGGTTTGTTTTGCTTATGACTAATACCTCCCTGAATCTATATGTTCAGTGCTTAACTCCCAGTTTAATCTCCTCACAACTCTTGCACTTATACTAGGGAACTTTAGGAGGCACACTAACACGCCCTCAAACACCCTAAACTCTCAGTTCCCCATCTCACTCATTTTCCATGACTTACTTCCCCACCCCACCCCAACTACACACAGAATTGATCATACCTTTGATCTTGCCATCCTTCACAAAGGTTCCACTTTCATGAGCATGAATTTCAGAAATTCCCTGAGTATAATCTGTTGTCATTATATCACTGCCTTGAAACCCCAAACTCTATTTTTGTTTTTAACTTGACTTTTGATTTCTTCACCTTTTAATTTTTTTTGAGGTCATTACTAGAGCATTAACTATACTCCCTTCCTTCTCCTATCTTGATTCCTTGATAAACCAATTCAACTCTACACTATCCTCTTCTCTCAAGTCTTTTTACCTTTTATTCTATAACCAGTCTTGCCCTATCAAGTCTCAGCTTTGTATTATTCCTACCATCCTCTGCCCATTTTACTTATGGACTGCTAAAAATCATGAAACCATGTTGAGTGAGTCCACTGCAAATTTATATTACATAATCATAACTGGGTTCTCACTGCTGCCAAGAAATTCTTTTCTATCTTCCCAACTGACTCATTAGCCCTTTCACCATAGCAACTTTTCCTAATTGTTTCATCCATCCTTGGACTTTCTATTACTCTCCTTTACCATACTTCTTTGGCTGAGAACCTCGTTTTATATTTCACTGAAATAATTGAGATCACTTTCAAAGATCTATTTCTTTTTCCTTCTTCATCTCATTTCATTCAAATGCCTTCTGCTATTATCTCCTCCTTCATCTTTACCTCACATGAAGAGATGGCCCCTTACATGAAGAGATGGCCTTCTATTTGCCAAGGCAAATCCCTTTACATGCACAAATAAATGATCCTCATGCCATCCCATTGTCTTTAGCTACTCACTAGTCTTTGATCTCTCCTTGTCTACTAGCTATTTCTCTACTTTTTTTTTTTAAACCCTTGTACTTTGGTGTATTGTCTCATTGGTGGAAGAGTGGTAAGGGTGGGCAATGGGGGTCAAGTGACTTGCCCAGGGTCACACAGCTGGGAAGTGGCTGAGGCCGGGTTTGAACCTAGGACCTTCTGTCTCTAGGCCTGACTCTCACTCCACTAAGCTACCCAGCTGCCCCCCCCCTTTTTTAAAATTTTTTAAAAATTTTTTATTTTAAACCCTTAACTTCTGTGTATTGACTTATAGGTGGAAGAGTGGTAAGGGTAGGCAATGGGGGTCAAGTGACTTGCCCAGGGTCACACAGCTGGGAAGTGTCTGAGGCCGGATTTGAACCTAGGACCTCCCGTCTCTAGGCTTGGCTCTCAATCCACTGAGCTACCCACCTGCCCCCTTCTCTACTTTTTATGGACATCCCATGATCTCTTTTTCCCTCAGAAAATCCTCAGTTCCTCCAATTTGAAACCTCTCTTAAAAAAACAACACTCATTCCTACTAGCAATTATTCTCTATTTCACTTCCCTTTTGTAGATAAATTACTTAAAAGGCTATCTATAATTGGTGCTTCTGCTTCCTTTCTTCTCACTAACTTTTTAACTCTCTACAATCTTTCAGCTCCATCAATAAACTGAAAAGACTCCAATGTTACCAGTGAGCTCTTAATTGCCAAATCTAATGATCTTTTCTCAATCCTCCCCTTCTTTTACCTTTCTTCATCCCTTGGGATTTTTAATTATTGTACTTCTTGATACTCTCTCCTCTCTCAGTTTTCATGATATCATTATAAACTCTCAAATTCTTTATTAACCATGCCCTAGAAACCTCTCCTCAGTCCCCAACTCTTGAAAGTTCACTCTATCCCTGGAATTCATATATTGGAACATGGAAATACCCCCCTGCCCTTGTTACCTCCCCCTCTGATTGTATGATTTTTTTCCAGAACTTTTTCTTAAGGAGAGCACCCAAGTTAGACATGTCTCATTTCTCTTCAGGCTGCACTCCAGACTCAAGGAGCTTATATTTTAGTATTTGATATTTACATAACACTTTAAGGTTTGCAAAGTGTTTTATGTTAATGACTTAATTTTAGGTATTATTATCTCCATTTTACAGATAAAGAAACTGAGGATAAAAGCAGCTAAGTGAGTTATAGCTTCTGGGGTTTTGAACTCAGGTTTTCCTGATCACAAGATCAGCTTTTTATTTACCATGCCACACTGTACCTGGAAGGTTAAATACCTGCTCTTTGCAGGACAATGTCCTAGGAACTAGAAAGAGAAAAAAAATTAGATGATACAATTCCTGCCTTCATGATGGATAATATACAAACAGATAACTATAATATACAATAATACATGAAAGTACATCAGGGATTTCCAACTATACTGGACATTTCCACCAATCTTGTCCTACTGGTGATTCAAACTTGACAAGACCCAAAGCACAGTCATTCATTATCTTTCTCCTAAAATCTACCCTTTTTCCTCCTAGCTTCAGTATATCTTTTGACGAAGAAAATCAGCACTGAGGCTGGATATCTTATAGTCAGCTCTGGCTTTTCCTTCTCTCATAACTTACATTAAATCAGTTAACAAATGCTGTAATTTCTACCTTTATGATATCTTTCACATCCATCTCCTCCCTTCCACTTTCATTGTCACCACTCTAGGATTGGCGTTTAGCACCTCTTCACTGATGACATTTGGTTTCTTCTTTCTCCAAACTATCCTTTACACCACAGGTGTCAAACCCAAGCAGAGCCATGGGGCTACAAATGTGAAAGGCCTGCTTTTGTAGGACAGGAAACTTGGGGGCATGTGGTCAGAACTCACCCCCAGGTGTGGAAAGAACTCCTCTCTCTCTCTCTCTCTCTCTGAAACAAGTCTGGAAAACAGGCTAGAGCCAGGTTATAAGGACACATAATTAGTCAAGGACAAGACTCCAAGACCACGAACACTTCTGTATCTTGACATTATGGAGTGTAGATGGCAAAAAGCCTGAGACTCCATGGAGCAAAGTTCTGGAGGACACAGACCCTCAGGAAAACTGAGGTCATAGCTCAGCTAAAGTTAGACATGTAGCTAGAGGTTCTAAACCCCTCCTTTTCCATCCTTTTCCACCATAACTGAATGTTCTTCCCAAAACTACTGATATAAGCATTCTCTGGGAATTTGGGTTAGATGGTTACATATTTGCATATTGATTTATCAGCCTATAGAAAACTCTGTCTAGATTTGATGAGGTAAACCAAATCCATTGTACTGAACTTGTAAATCATTATCTTCCATTATGTATGTTAAAGACTTATCTAATCCCTCAGCTTGTTTCAATCTTTCTATAAAACAGAAGTTGTGATTAACAAACATTGCCACTGATTAGCAAACATCTTGTCTCTGGTCCTCCTGATGCCAAACTATTTCCTATCCCCTCCCCTCCCTGTTTTTGGGACCCTTAAGTAATCTGTGTAAGCAGGATCCATTAGGCTCAACAATGGGGTGCCAAAATGTATTTTTCCTAATACAGAATTAAAAAAACAAACAAACAAACAAACCCTTACTTTCCATCTTAGAATCAATACTATGTGGATTGAGAGCCAGGCCTAGAGATGGGAGGTCCTAGGTTCAAATCTGGTCTCAGATACTTCCTAGCTGGGTGACCCTGGGCAAATCACTTAACCCCCATTACCTAGCTCTTATAGCACTCTTCTGACATAGAACCAATAGACAGTATTGATTTCAAGACAGAAGGTAAGCGTTTAAAAGAACAAAATACAACAAAGCACATCTCAATATCCAATTGAAGCTCAGACTAAGAAGAAAAACCTTGTATGTATTCATGGGACTAATAGACTCAGTTAGACCATGTAAAGGGTAAAATTATGGTTGGACTCAATATTTAAGAGTATGGTCATCAGGAATAAGTACTTAATTCCAAAATGAAAGACTCAAGTCAAAATGACTTTTATAGTAGTTTATTTACAAATAGAAAGAGAGAAAGTAAGGAAAATGAGAGAGCGAGAGCGAGAGCGAGAGAGAGAGCGAGAGCGAGAGCGAGAGCGAGAGCGAGAGAGAGAGAGAGAGAGAGAGAGAGAGAGAGAGAGAGAGAGAAAGAGAGAGAGAGATAATTACTCCAGCCTGGTCTGAACCAGGCAGGGCTTCAGAGGCCCCAACAAAGGGGGGGCCACAGAGGTTAATTAAACAAGGCTTCTAGCCATGAGGCCTCCTCCAAGATGAGGGGCCTCTCTGGAGGCTAGTTCAGTCTTCTCATTTACCCACATGGCAATCCAAAGGGAAGCAGTCTGAGGCCTCAAACTGAACTCCTCCAAGGCCAAGTTCAAAGGGGAAAAAGCCATTCACAGGAAGTTACCATCATATTTAAAGATAGTTCTTTGTGCCACTTCCTGTGTCTTCCTTCCACTTTTACATGGACCAATGGCAGCTTTAACTTTGCTTCAGACTGCCCAGGGGGCAGTCAGTTGTTTTTGATTTGTCACTCACTAGCATATGTGGGTCATAGATCACCCTCACCCACTTAAGGATTAAGTGGGGTATTTATGCATTCTTGGTGGCTAAAATCTAAAGAATAAAAAGGAGAGAGTTAATTCCATCTTCACATCTAGTACCAGGAACTAGCTGAAGGATGGCCAATACTGAGCTCTTTGGAATGCTAGTTCAGAAAGAAGCAGAGGAGTAGTAAAGAGAAATAAAAAGATTCACCTCTTTTTTTTTCATCCCCTCTGGGTCAACCAAAGCTTCCTTCAGTTGCATGAGAAAATGCCATGTATCAAAGAATGGGATTTTTTTTTCTGGCTCATCTCCTAAGATATTAGAATGATGGATTTTGTGGCAGGGAAAGTATTGTATCTATGGTATCATTATCCATGAGGCAATGGAATAGAAACAATTCTGATCTTCCCATCAGAACCCCATCTTCCAAGATTTGATTTACATTTGTTCCAGTCAGTTCAAAATCTGGCTGTCTAGTACCAACACTTAGCAAGTCAAATCAAGTCAGCAAACATGTATTTATTATTGTTATTTGAATGTTTTATTTCTTATATTTGTGAAGTGAACTGACTATATATTGAGTGTATTATTCAGAATAACCCTTTATTAAGGACATTTAGGGGTACTCTACTCTTTGTCCAGTGTGCACAGTAACAAATCACATTATCATTTTTGTTTTAGGGAGTCCAAGCTGACATGGAAGACAGAAAGAAATAACCTATGTTCAAATATTTCAGAAAGTATTTATCAAGCACCTAATCTTGGTGGGCACTGTGCTAAAGATGGAGAATACAGAGAAAGACAAAAGTAGTCCCTGTTCTCAAGGACTTCATACTCTAATGTGCAAGACAACATGGAAATATTTATGTACAAACAAGACATAGAAGGTTAAATTGGCGGCAATCTTAGAGGGTTGGCACTAAACATTAAAAAGAAAGAGGAAAAGCTTCCTTCAAAAGGTAAAATTTTAGTTGAGGCCTGAAGAAAACCAGGGGAGCTGGCAGAGATTAGGAAGGAGAAAATGCTAGGTATGAGGGATAGATAGTGAAAATATATGGAGTTGGGTCAACTAGGTGACTCAGTGGATAGAGTCATGCTTAGAGTAGGAGGTCCTAGATTCAAATGTGGCTTCAGATACTTCCTAACTGTGTGACCCTGGGCAAGTCTCTTAACCTTCATTTCCAAGTCCTGTGTTGGCAAATCTATAGTACAGTTGCTGGAGCATGGTGGAGGGGGCTGCTCCCTTCCCCCTCTCTACATGCACCTGAGGACATTTCTCACATCACCTGCCCCTCTGACTAGTGGCCCAGTGGGAACACTTCCTCCCTCCCCTGTCTGGGGTAAGGCAGGGAGGGGGGGGGGTTGCTCACATGCAGCATGAGGGTTGCATTTTGGGCAAGTGGTCTCTAAAAGGTTCGCCATTACTGGCCTAGTCTTTATGGCTCTTCTGCTTTGGAACTATTGTTTAGTAGCAATTCTAAGACAGAAGGTAAGAGTTTAAAAAAAGAAAAGAAAAGGACATACATAGAGTTGGGAGATAGAGGACAAGGAGACTAGTATCATTGGATTACAGAGTATGTGGAAGGGAATAGGTGCAAGAAGAATGAAAATATGGGAGTTAGGAGAAGGCTATGAAGGACTTTAAAAGTCACATGGAGGATTTTACGTTTGAAATTGGAAATGAAATTGGAGAATGATATTGTATTATTATTCAGTTGTGTCTGACTCTTTATGACTACATTTGGGGGTTTCTTGGCAGAGTCATTTGTCCTTTCCTTCTCCATCTCATTTTCTAGTTGAATAAATTGAGCAAACAGTGTTAACTTGCCCAGGGTTACAGAGCTAGCAAGTGTCTGAGGCCAGATTTGAACTCAGGAATATGAGTGTTTCTGATTCCAGGCCCAGTACTTTCTTTCCATTATTATCCAGTATTCATCCAGTATTAGCCATTGTAAAAGCTGTGGGAAATATAAGTAAGGTAATGGGGTCACCAGGGATATTATAATAAACTAAGTAGTTTGTGGGAACACACTCTAGGATTTATGAGAGACTGGACCAGGGTGGAGAGACCAGAGTTTACTGGATTTCCACAGGAATGGCAGTTGATCTTAACTGTCACTCAGCTTCCACTAGGCTAGAGTATAGTAACAGGCTAACAAGGTAAAAGAGACTTAACAGCTTTAATTATGTTGACTAAAAGGTGGGAAAGGGATTTCTATACTTACAATCTACAGGATAAAACCACAGGGAAATGGGAAGACTTATTCTACTCTTATCTAAGTGATCTAACTAACAGGGCCCAAGGAGCTGTAAATGGAGTCTCTGGGTGTCTGCCTCAGACCTGGATCCTGCCAGGCTTGAGTACAGCTAGGACTTTGTGGCTTTGGGATTCTCACTGCAATCCACTGATGATCTCTGGATGCCAGGAGCTAGATTGTCTCAGGTACCAAGTAGAGAAGGTTTTGCTTGAAGCACTGTCCACCAGTTCTCAAACTTCTCCTCCTCCCTTGGCTCTGTAGATCTTCTCCTTTTGCTAGATGCCACACTCAGGATCTCAGGGGAAAACAGGAAGCAGGGTGTCCTTTGCTCTGAGGTCTCCCAGGCTGGCAACAGTTTTTACCCACCACTAATGGAGTCCTCATTCAGGGCCAAGTCCCCTCTTCCTGCTCCTTCATTCCAACCTGGAATTCCCAGCTCTAGCTCCTTCCTGCTATGTACTTCCTAATTAATACCTAATCAATACCTAATCTAATCTTCCTCACAACAAAGGGAAGTCTTTGTTCTCTCTGAGTTTGCATTTGTGAAAGGTAATCCTTTATTCCCTTTGTCTATTTTGAGTTAATAGTAATTTAAGTACCCCTATTTAGATTGTGATGATAGAATTAACTCTCCTTTGTCTACTTTTGGATTGAATCAGCAAAAGACTGAACATCCTGTTTAGTACTAGGTGAGAAGCTATGGAGGTACTTAGAGAACTCACAAGTCATTCACTTAGAGAGCTCCACCCTTTTAACTTAGTCCCAAACTTGTGAATCCTATGATCAGTGTTTACACCCTTAGCAACTCAATCAGCCAGGAATCTGTGAACCCTTTCAATGAGTATTCACCCCTCCAGAAGGTGAGAACTGGTTCCCACAAACACTGCCCTCTGGGCAGTATTAGACAATTTGGAAACTGTGATTGGCTCTGTGAAGAGGGGCAGGGACAAAAAAATCGCCATAAAAAGCGATGAATCCTGCGACTTGAGTCATTCTTGTGGAAATACTATCCTGACTGGAGAGTCTTCAAGTGAGCTTGGCTGGAGACTGTGGCTGGAATCATGGACTTAAAACTTGGCTTCAACTTGGACTCTGACTTCTGGATTACTTTGTGGGGTGAGTGAAAGGCTTTCTCCTTTCCTAGTTTCTGGAGAGACTAGCTTGCATCTTGGAGGAGACTGTGTAATTATTCACTACCAGCTTTCCTGGTTGAGAGCTAAATAATCTCTGCTTGGATTAAAATAGGATAGATAATTTTTTATCCCCTTTACATTTCTCTACTTTATTGTTTCTTCTCAATATTGTAAATAAATTTCTGACTCAAGATATAATAAATATTGGCAGCCATGTAATTTCATAAAATTATTGTCCTAATATTAATTTTCCCCTTTATACCATGAAGGTTCCTGAAGTACATTCTGTGGAATGCTTAACATTGAAGATACCAAGGACATTCACTGCATCCCAGGCCATCTCCAGGCATCTTGATTTTTATCTTGCTTGGGCTTCAATGATTCTGGAAGAGAGGGAGAGACTGATTGCTTTGTACAACTTTGCCTCACTTCAATCCAGTTTACACAGAAATCAAGACATCACCCCATGATGTCAATGGTCCTCTTAAAAAATGAAGGATGAACAACCACACCATGAAATATCATTGAGGGACATTTAATGTGAACAGGGTAGGTTATATTACAAATAAAAAGAATAACAGAAATCTTAACTTACAAAGATCATTAAATTCTTGTAAATTCAGCACCACCTAGAGGAGATTTGATTTACTTGGCATACCCCTTTTTTTGGCACAGCTGCTTTGTCTAGCTTCCTTTAATATAGGGCTGATCTTGGGGGCAGCTGGGTATCTCAGTGGATTGAGAGCCAGACCTGGAGACAGGAGGTCCCAGGTTCAAATCTGACCTCAGACACTTCCCAGCTGTGTGTCCTTGGGCAAGTCACTTGACTCCCCATTGCCTAGCCCTTACCACTCTTCTGCCTTGGAGCCAATATACAGTATTGACTCCAAGACAGAAGGTAAGGGTTTAAAAAAATATATAGGGCTGATCTTGACAGCTAGATGGTATAGTGGTTAGAGTGTTGGACTCTAGTCAGGAAGACTTGAATTCAAAGCCTACTTCAGACACTAGCTGTGTGAGCCTGCAAGTCATTTAACTTCTCTGTTGCTCTGTTTCCTCATCTATAAAATGGAACTAACAATAGCACCTGCCTCATAGGGTTGTTTGCGAGAATAAAATGAGATAATATATGTAAAGTAATTTATAAACCTTTGTAAATTGATAAAAAAGTTATTATTTATTTTAATAAATATTAATTATGAATGTGATTAATAACTTAATTTGATTATAATTAATTTTAATAAATGCTAGCTCATATTATTTTGAACTTTGTGCTAATTTTGTCACCATGGATTTGCGTAGTGAGGGTTATGATGTTTTGGATGTAAGAAAACATTTTTGAAGCCTTTATTTACAAAAGCTTTAAAAACAAATAATGCCTTCTGTTTTGCAAGTAACTTTTCTGAAGTGACTACCCAGTTACAGCATCTTAACTCAACAAGAAAAGAATGTTAAAAGTACGAGGGAACAAACCAACCTGGCAAACAGCTAAACTGACTTGGATTAAGTGCAGGTAACACAAACACACACACACACACACACACACACACACACACACACACACACACACACACACACACCATGACTTGTGGTCGATTGTCATTTATGAGTAGCCTTTAAGTTACCCATTACCAAAATATTCCTTCCTTCACATGCTCTGACCTGCTTGCATGCTCCTGTCTACATGGCTACAGTTATTCTGTCAATATATAGAAAATATATTGCAAAGATATACACACAAAATAAACAAGCATTACACTTCTCAAGTAACTTTATTCATGCTAACTTGTCTTGTCATTTTTTTGTTTTACAACAAATCTCTTAATCATTTACATCTTTGTAGCAACCACCGAAGCATAATCTCGTCTCTTCTAATTTAATTTGGTATAAGACATACCTTAGGTGACTTGCTCTCTTTGGACTTATAGACTTCTTGAGTCACCAAAACAAGGGTTCGGTAAATATGACTCTATCACAGGGGAGGGGTAAGGGACAGCTGGGGGGCTGGGGTTGGGGGAGTGAGTGAGGAAGGCAGACCAAGGTAGAGGTGCAGCCATGCCATAGGGGTGCTGGCAGCTCTGGCACATGGGTGGAAAGCTGCCACAAAGGACTTCTTCAGTCCCAAAGCCCATTCAGAGACCAGTCCGAAAACCACCAGACCCTGTTAACCGGGGTTCATGAAGCCCTAGGGATAGACAGCAAGCGGGGCTCAACTCTTTAGGAGCCCCTCTTCTCTTGTGGGAGAACTTTGCCAGTCAACATTTTGCAGCACAGTAAATTGACTTTGTTCCATGGGTCCAAAACAAGAGAGTGCTGTATAAAACTGGCAAATGATGAACTTTCAGGCTAACAGCAAGGGAAACCCAAACTTCTGCTAAAACAGTGACTCTGAGTCACTGTAAAGGGCAAAATTGATGGTCCACAATCTCAAATAGTTAAAACTCTTGCATACTGGAAAGGTTAGATATGAAACAAGGGCAATAAGTTACAGTCAGTGTTTGGTAATCTGGGAATGGGGGAAGAGGTATGGGGTACAAACTAAGACCAAGTAGATATGTTTACCAAAAGATTGAGTATGATACAGATGTTCCTCTTGGTCACACATGCTTGCTAACAGATGAATTAATTACACAGCCAAATTTAACCTGAAGACTCTTCTAGTTATCAGGATCTGTGGAAGGAAAGGACAAAAGAGAAAACGGTTTGAGAAGGCAGGGTAAAAAAAGAAAAAGTCTTATTGTCTACTGCCCAAGGGATTTAACTGGAGATAAAATCTATATACAAGCACATGTGTAGCTCCAAACACTTGTCCATCCATTTCATATCATGTCTGCTTGCTGGCCTCCTCTTCATAATCATTCCCCGTACCATTCTGCACATAGGAGGAGCCCTAACCAAGGCCGTACAGGTGCCTATAATACTGGGCATCGTTGATATGATCTTCAAAAAACATTTCTCTCATTTTGAAAAAGGTCATTTCTGTCAGTAAGGAATCAGATCCTGCCTGGTGCTGTGGGTCTATCCGCTCCAACTCAAGTTGCTCAGCCACTTCCTGCAGTCCACCCTTGAGGTTCTTGCAGCTCTTCGTGAGGTACTTGACATCACAGATGACTGGAAAGAACAATCGCAGGATCTCAAAGAAGTCCAGTTCTTCTTCAGGTAGGTTATTAGGGTTGGTCAGGATTTTGATCAAATAACCAGTCATAGCCACTGTGAAATGAAAGCTGCTTGACCCCCTTACACAGCACAACACCAAATGTCATGAGAAGTTCTGCAAAATACTGACCCAATTCCTCTTTCCGCGTGCTTTTTAAACTGGATCCCTGACATTGTTAGAAGCTCAATGGAGTCCTGGGCATACATGTTCTCCGTTAAATTAAACTTGAAGTTGAATTACCATGTAGAGGTTCCTGGAGGGCATTCTCCCTGCTCATTCATAAATGTCAATCCAAGCTGAATTATCTTTAGCAAGTCTACATTACATCTCAGAAGTTGGTACCAATGGGTCTTGCAACCACACCTGGAAATTTAGCATCCATGGCAACATAATTATACTTCCGTATAACTTGATGAATTTTCTTCATTTTGTTATCCAGGTTGCAAGCCTGAACTTCATAAATTCTTTGGCTATGATCTAAGGTCACTGCTGTCACAGTGGCAATGCAAAGGGTTTAGATACCAATGAGAATCAAAATATTACGCTTGATTAGAGAGTTGTTTTATAAAATAAAATTTTCTTATCCTTTATTTTTGTACCTCTGCTGGTGCCATTGTGGTTGTCGTGCTCTCCTGCCTCATCCTTGCCGCCATAGAGTCAAGCCTCAGAAGCAGCTCCAAAGACAGCTTTCACCAGCCTGGGAGAAGGGGGGAGCGGGCTGTCATGTTTTGGTTCTCAGTAGTACCCCATTTATATCTGTTGTGTGAAAGGGGATTGTATACCTTCTTGAATCATATCTACCTCTTTAAAACTCTGGGCCATGCCCTAAGCATGGATTTCAGCAAGTTACTTTATGTCTATACAGTCCTATTCTGATGCCTCTCCATGGCATGAGGCTAGTGATATATTGCTAAATGTTTAACAACTGACTTTCTGGAGGAAAAAAAATGTGTACATGACCTACTTTTAAGTTTCATCTGTATTGTTAATATATTTTCTCCACCCATTTCTTAGACCTAGATAATCAACAAAACAATGAATCAAGTCCTGATTTGTAATGTCTGCTTATTTGCAAGATGTAAATGCTCACAATAAAATTTATTTAACAATTAGTTCTTTTAAAAAAAAACCCTTACCTTTTTTCACTTCCAAGGCAGAAGAGTGGCAAGGATTGGGTATTTGGGATTAAGTGATTTGCCCAGGGTCATATAGCTAGGAAATCTCTGAGGTCAAATTTGAAACCAGGACCAACTGCCTCCAGGCCTGGTTCTCTAATTACTGAGTTACCTCCCTGCCTCAGCAATTAGTTCTTAAGAGCCTGTTTGAGCTGGCTCCAACATATCCCTGGAGATAGTCTTTGGTTCTCAAAAAGTCTGCAAGAGGGGCATATGTTCTGGCCGGTTCTATCATTTGTGAAAAGCTTAGTGTGGTCCCAGCAACAGACAGTCTATTTTCCAAGAACTAGCCCAATTAAGTGCTAAGAAGAAACTTATTGCCATTAGTCTAGTCATATGGTGATAAATCTTTTGACTGTGAAAACCCATGAAGCAAAATCTCGAATGACCAGGTGTGAGTGTGGTCCTTCTGCTTTGGAAGTGATGGTGACAGAGTGAGCTTTTGATACTTATGGGTTTGGAGGTATCACTGAGATTTGGTGGAGTGTGGTCCATTACCAGACAGTAACTCGAAATGGGTTTTCTTATTTAAAAGAAAAGGAGAGGTAAAGTGAGGAGTAGCTTGCATTTACTTATTTATTTTAAATCTTTATCTTCTGGATTTTTTTTAATCCTTACCTTCCATCTTGGAATCAATACTAAGTACTGGTTGCAAAGCAGAAAAACAGTAAGGAGTAGGCAAATGGGGTTAAGTGACTTGCTCAGGGTCACACAGCTAGGAGGTATCTATGAGCACATTTGAACCCAGGACCTCCCATCATTAGGCCTAGTACTCTATCCACAGAGCCACCTAGCTGCCCCAGCATTGTATATTTAGAAGATATGCTTAGATGAGAAAATCCAGGAGTCAGAGGCGGCAGGCACAATGGAAAATATTTGGATAAAGGTCAAAGGAGAGAAAACAAAAGTGATTTGTCATTGGACTATACTACATACCAACTGGCCAGAAAAGAAAAGGGATAAAGAATTTGGCGAACAGATCGAAAACCTGGCACAGGGGCATGATATCATAAAGATGGGGAACTTGAATAAACCAGATATCTCTTGGAGCTCTCTCACTGACAAAACAGAGCCACGAATAATTTGACGTTTCTTAGTGATGATTTTATCTTTCAAAAGTTTGAGGCCAAGCAAAATGAGGAAGGGCATTGAATCTGAACCACACGAGGATCAATTTGAAGACACTGGGAATGTTTATCCTGGGGAAGAGAAAATTCAGCAGGGACAGGATGGTTGTCCAATTATTTCAATGATTGTCCTATTGAGGAAGGATCAAACTTATTCTGTTTAGTCCCAGAGGGCAGAACTAGAAAAAATGTGTAGATGTAGTAGGGAGGCCAATATAGGTTTGATGCCAGGAAAAACTTCCAAATTAGTAGAAATGTCACAAAATAGTTTGGGTTACCCTGAGAGGGGATGAGCTCTCCTTCCTTAGACATTTATAAACAGAGACTGGAAGATCACTTATTGGGCATGAATAGTAATTGGTATTTAAGGTCTTTTCCAACTGCAAAATTCTCTGATTTTTAAAAATTTTTTTTAAATTTAAAAATTTTGAACCTTTACCTTCCATCTTGGAATCAATACTGTGTATTGGTTCCAAGGCAGAAGAGTGATAAGGGCTAGGCAATGGGGGTTAAGTGACTTAACCAGGGTCATATAGTTGGGAAGTGTCTGAGGCCAGATTTGAACCTAGGACCTCCCATCTGTAGGCCTGGCTCTCAATCCACTGAGCTACCCAGCTGCCCCCAAATTCTCTGATTTTGAGTGATGAAAACGAGGTAGAACGGGTTAAGATGGTGGCAGAGTAGAGGTAGGGTGACTTTCTCTCCTTATAAACAGATATAGCATACCTCCAAAGGACAAGAAAACAAAATCCAGATGAAAGAAGGGACCCCACAATAGGGCACAATATTGAAGGCACGTGGGATTTGGGCACTTCCACGCTAAAAGGGGGTGAAATAGCTTCCATCAAAATGCGAGTGGATCACCCCTCCCCCATTCCATCCACAGTACCAGAGGCAGAGGGGAAAGAAAGAAAACTCTTACGTTTAAATTTGCCTCTTTAAGGGCTTTAATAAGATCAAATTATTTGTATTCCTATATGGAGAAGTGTTAGGTGTAATCTTCAAATACTTTATTCACTATTATAGTAATTAGAAGAATTATTCACAGGGAGAGGTTGGAGCACTAAATGGTCTAAGATGAGATGAGGGCAGGTGAATAGTAGATGGCACCAAGAGAAACTTGAATGAATAAGAAAAATAGGATATTCTATACCACACAAAGAGGGCACAGGAAGGGGAGAGGATGAATACTATTATAAGAAGGAGAGGAAGAGAGCATTAAGATATAATACTTAATCCTTACCCTCAGCAGAATTAACCCTGAGAGGGAAGAGTAGCTATATCCATTGGAATATAGAATTCTATCTAACCCTACCAAGAAAGTCAGAAGGGATTAACCAAGGGGAGCAGGAGAGTGGGGAGGTCAAAAAAGGGAAGGGAGGAGAGGGGGGTGGGAATTCATTAGGCCTTAAAAAATAAAAGAGGCGAATAATAAGGGAGGGGGTGGAAAGGAAAGTAAATCAAGGGAGGGGACAAGGGGGACTGGTGTAAAACAAACCATGGGTTTAAAAGGAAATAGTGTAAGAAGAAGGGATAGAACTAGGAGAGGATATCAAAATGTTGGGGAATACACAACTGATAATTATAACTCTGAATGTGAATGGGATGAACTCACCCATAAAATGTAAGCAAATAGCAGAGTGGATCAGAAACCAAAATCCTACCATATGTTTTCTACAAGAAACACATATGAGGCAGGTGGACATACACAGATTTAAGGTAAAGGACTGGAGCAAAATCTTTTGGGTTCAAAGGAGAAAAAGAAGGCAGGAGTGGTGATCATGATTTCTGACAAAGCCAAAGTAAAAATAGATATGATTAAAAGAGACAGGGAAGGTAATTACATCCTGATAAAAGGCAGTATAGACAATGAGGAAATAACAGCACTCAACATGTATGCACCAAGTGGCATAGCATCCAAATTCATAAAGGAGAAACTGGCTGAGCTCAAGAAGGAAATAGATAGTAAAACCATACTAGTGGGAGATCTAAATATTCCTCTTTCAGATCTAGATAAATCAAACCAAAAAATTAATAAGAAAGAGATAAGAGAGGTGAATGAAGTCTTAGAAAAATTAGATTTAATAGATATGTGGAGAAAAATAAATAGGGACAAAAAGGAATACACCTTCTTTTCAGCTACACATGGTACATTCACAAAGATTGACCATGTAATAGGGCATAGAAACATTGCAAACAAATGCAAAAGAGCAGAAATAATAAATGTAACCTTCTCAGATCATAATGCAATAAAAATAATAATTAGTAAGGGCACATGGACAGGCAAACCAAAAACTAATTGGAAATTAAATAATATGATTCTCCAAAACCAGTTAATTAAAGAAGAAATCATAGAAACAATCAATTTCATTGAAGAGGATGATAATGATGAGACATCCTACCAAACTCTGTGGGATGCAGCTAAGGCAGTACTCAGGGGGAAATTTATATCCTTGAGTGCATATATTAATAAATTAGGGCAAAGATCAATGAACTGGGCATGCAAATTAAAAAGGTAGAAAGGGAACGAATTAAAAATTCCCAGCTAAAAACCCCGTTAGAAGTTACAAAAATTAAAGGGAGGAATCAATAAAATTGAAAGTAAAAGAACTATTGAATTAATAAATAAGATCAGAAGCTGGTACTTTGAAAAAACAAACAAAATTGACAAAATACTGACCAATCTAATTAAAAAAGGAAAGAAGAAAACCAAACCATCAGTATCAAAGATGAAAAGGGAGACCTCACCTCTAATGAAGAGGAAATCAAGGCAATCATTAAAAACTATTTTGCACAATTATATGGTAATAAATATAACAATCTAGGTAAGATGGATGAATATTTACAAAAAATGTAAATTGCCTAGATTAACAGTAGAAGAAATAGAATACTTAAATAATCCCATATCAGAAAAAGAAATTGAACAAGCCATCATAAACTCCCTAAGAAAAATTTCCCAGGACCAGATGGATTCACAACTGAATTCTATCAAACATTCAAAGAACAACTTATTCTAATACTATACAAACTATTTGACATAATAAGCAAAGAAGGAGTTCTACGAAATTCCTTTTATGATACAAATATGGTACTGATCCCAAAGCCAGGTAGATCAAAAAACAGAGGAAGAAATCTACAGACCAAACTCCTTAATAAATATAGATGCAAAAATCTTAAACAGAATACTATCAAAAAGACTCCAGCAAGTGATCACGAGGGTGTTGATCATTATGATCAGGTGGGATTTATACCAGGAATGCAAGGATGGTTCAACATCAGGAAAACCATTCACATAATTGACCATATCAACAAGCAAACCAAGAAAAACCACATGATTATCTCAATAGATGCTGAAAAAGCCTTTGACAAAACACAACATCCATTCCTATTGAAAACACTAGAAAGTATAGGAATAGAAGGACCTTCCCTAAAAATAATAAATGGTATATACCTAAAACCATCAACAAGCATCATATGCAATGGGGATAAATTAGAAGCATTCTCAATAAGATCAGGAGTGAAACAAGGATGCCCATTATCACCTCTATTATTTAACATTGCACTAGAAACACTAGCAGTAGCAATTAGAGAAGAAAAAGAAATTGAAGATATTAAAATAGGCAATGAGGAGACCAAGTTATCACTCTTTGCAGATGATATGATCGTCTACTTAAAAAATCCTAGAGAATCAACTAAAAAACTAGTGGAAAGAAGAGGGGGTAATCTAGATACTACCACTATTAGGCTAGTTATTAGTAGTGGTAATCTGAGATATTAATCTGAGGAAGATTTGATTTGGTTCCCTAATGGCTGGTGCAGGGACACCCAAGTCCTGCCACCCAGCTGGATGATATAATAACTGCCCTTCTTTATAACAGTGCCCAGGCAGGATCCCTAAAGGTCAAAGAATGGGTAACACATTCAGGTCCCACCTAGGGTTGATTGATTATTGGTATTGGGCTCTGTCAGCCTTGGATAATGTTCATCTGACTGCGTTGCTCCCTCCCGAGAGTAGTGATGGAATAACTACTCCAGGAAAGTACTTAATAACTTTATCTATGTTGTTTAACAAGGGAAAGGAATGATCAGGAATGGGTTGGGGAATAGGTGACCCTATTACTAAATATATGACAATAATCCCTCAGGACTGTAGGTTGTTCAGTAATGCTGGGCTTGTTCTTTACCTTCTTTGGCTCAGCCTGGCCACAATCAAACCAGAGTAAGCAAACTGTTTGGATGATGGTTACTCTCAGCTTCTTACTGCTAGTTGTTTGCTACAGCCTTCAGGAAATTCCACCCTTACCACCCTCTTCTTCTTCTCCTACCCACTTCCCAGATCCCCCCCCCCGGGCCCCAGGATACCTAAATATCTAGAGATGATTTAGGTGCCTAAATATCTAAGGATTCAGAGAGAATCAGAGGATCCACAGGTCAATCAGTGTTCAAGATCAAATGTCCAAGGCAAGAGTTTAGGCAAAGCTCAGCCAAGGCAAAGCCAAGGTCCCAAAAGACAAAGGGGTCCAAGGGGTCCCTGTCAGGGGCTTCCAGGATATTTATACCCTCACTGCCCAATTGCCTTTCCTACTGTCCTCATGGCCTCTGTGAACATTCTGATGTCCAACTGTCTTCACCTGTCAATCAAGGTGTGACTTACAACTCCCAGAGCTTGAATATGACAGTAGGATGAGCTAACATAATAAAAATGACCATTCTACCCAAATTAATTTACCTATTTAATTCCACACCTATCAAAATACCTAAAAACTTTTTTACTGAATTAGAAAAAACTATGACAAAGTTCATTTGGAAAAACAAAAGATCAAGAATATCAAGGGAAATAATAAAAAAAAAAGTGAAGGAAAGTGGCCTAGCAGTACCAGATATTAAACTATACTATAAAGCAGTGGTCATCAAAACAATATGGTATTGGCTAAGAGACAGAAGGGAGGATAAGTGGAACAGACTTGGGGAAAGTGACGTCAGCAAGACAGTCTATAATAAACCCAAAGAACCCAGCTTTGGGGACAAAAATCCACTATTTGACAAAAACTGTTGGGAAAATTGGAAAACAATATGGGAGAGATTAGGCTTAGATCAACATCTCACACCCTACACCAAGATAAATTCAGAATGATGAATGACGAATATAAAAAGAAGGAAACTATAAGAAAATTAGGTGAACATAGAATAGTATACCTGTCAGATCTATGGGAAAGGGAAAATTTTAAAACCAAGCAAGAGTTAGAAAAATTACAAAATGTAAAATAAATAATTTTGATTATATTAAATATATTAAATTAAAAAGTTTTCTGCTAGTAGAGAAGTCCATTACATTCGATTGTACTACCTTGTATCAGTCTCTGTGTTCAATGTTCTTCTGGTTCTTCTCCTTTCACTCTGTATCAATTCCTGGAGGTCATTCCAGTTCATATGGAATTCCTCCAATTTGTTATTCCTTTGAGAGCAATAGTATTCCATCACAGCAGATACCACAATTTGTTCAGCCAGTCTCCAATTGAAGGGCATACCCTTGTTTTCTAGTTTTTTGCCGCCACAAAAAGCGTGGCTATGAAAATTTTTGTACATGTCTTTTTCTTTATGATCTCTTTGGGGTATAAACCCAGAAGTGGTATGGCTGGATCAAAGAGCAGATAGTCTTTTAAAGCTCTTTGGGCATAGTTCCAAATTGCCATCCAGAATGGTTGGATCAATTCATAACTCCATGAGCAATGCATTAATGTCCCAATTTTGCCACATCCTCTCCAACATTCACCACTTTCCTTTGCTGTCATGTTAGCCAACCTGCTAGGTGTGAGGTAGTACCTCAGAGTTGTTTTGATTTGCATTTCTCTAATTAAATGAGATTTAGAACACTTTCTCATGTGCTTATGTGATAGTTTTGATTTCTTTATCTGAAAATTGCCTATTCATGTCCCTTGCCCATTTACCAATTGGGGATTTTTTATATAATTGATTTAGCTTCTTATATATTTGAGTAATGTAATGCAGAGATGCATTCAAGGCTTTTACCCTTGCAAAACCTAACTGTAGGACTTCTGGCAGTTGACTAGCCTTAGAACTCTGACAAAGTTCAGTTGGTCCCAGAAGCTTGTGGAGAGTGGAGGGGCGAACTGGGCTCTGCCTTCGAGCTGAAACCCTGCCTTGAATCTGTGCTTTTGTCTTTGACATTTGGAGCTTAGCTGACTTCTCTGGACCTTCCCTGATCTTCCCCATATCATTCCCCTATTACCTTCCTGATTTCCTGTGGGCTTTGGGAGAAGGGTGGAGTTTTGGGTTGTAGCAGTTAGACTTTGAGGATTTAGTTCCCCATAGACAAGTAGGGTGTACCCTTGAAACAAACTATCCTTTGACTATTGTTTTAGAACTCCCTAACCTCAAGGGCAGCCAAACTTCCCTGCCTGAGAGAGAGCAAGCTTTCTCTTAGTCCAAGCCATTCCCGTGACCCTCCCCAACCTGGAGTTTTCCCTAGCAGCTGTTAGGGAACCCTTGTACCCCTCTCTCCTTGATAATCAACCCTGAAACTTTAATAAACCCCATTGTTACCTATTCAAACCCTTTGTTAAATCATTGGCTCGACGATAAGTGAAGGTTGAAAGAAGGGAAGGAATTATTCTCTTTATTTTCCTTGAGAGAAGCTGGAGGTGTCCATCTTGGGAGGAAGTAGTGTCTCTATACTTCCTCCTGGAAACCTTTCAGTTTTGCTAACAGGAAGAAGCCTTGGGACTCCTTCTTGGTAGACTTGAGAAACTGACTAGAAAGCCCTCTAGTCAGATTCAAACCACTTTTGACTGGCCCCAACCTTTGTGTCTGTAGAAATACCATTTTCCCTGGAAGAGTCCAGCCTTCCTCCCCAATAACCTCTGTCTCTAGTCTAAGTGACTCCCTGTTGCAGCTGCCTCCCCTAATTACCTTATCATCTCCCTTACTGTTCATTATACTGCCTTGTCCTCTATTTTCCTAAACTCAGCCATTCCCTTACATCTCTCCTTACTGCCTCAATCCACTATTGCACCTTTTTTTCCCATCAAAGGACCTCAAACTCCCTATTTTACCTTTTCTTTATTACCTTTTATTACAGTAATTAGACTTTTGTCAGAGTTTTTAGTTGTAAAGATTTTTTCCCAATTTGTTGATTCCCTTCTAATTTTTGTTGCATTGGTTTTGTTTGTACAAAATCTTTTTAATTTAATGTAATCAAAATTATTTATTTTATATTTTTTAATTTTTTCTAACTCTTGCTTGGTTTTAAAATCTTTCCTTTCCCAGAGATCTGACAAGTATATCATTCTGTGTTTGCCTAATTTACTTATAGTTTCCTTCTTTATATTCAAATCATTCACCCGTTCTGAATTTATCTTGGTGTAGGGTGTGAGATGTTGATCTAAACCTAATCTCTCCCATATTGTTTTCCAATTTTCCCAACAGTTTTTGTCAAATAGTGGATTTTTGTCCCCAAAGCTGGGTTCTTTGGGTTTATCATACACTGTCTTGCTGATGTCACTTACCTCAAATCTATTCCACTGATCCTCTGTTTTGGTCTCTTAACCAGTACCATATTGTTTTGATGACCACTGCTTTATAGGACAGTTTAATATCTGTTACTGCTAAGCCACCTTCCTTCACATTTTTTTTCATTATTTCCCTTGATATTCTTGATCTTTTGTTCTTCCAAATGAACTTTGTTATAGTTTTTTCTAATTCAGTAAAATTTTTTTTTGGTATTTTGATAGGTATGGCACTAAATAGGTAAATTAATTTGGGTAGAATGGTCATTTTTATTATGTTAGCTCATCCTACCCATGAGCAATCAATGTTTTTCCAATTGTTTAGATTTAGTTTTAATTGTTTGGAAAGTGTTTCATAGTTGTGTTCATATAATTCCTCTCTTTGTTTTGTAGATAGATTCATAAGTATTTTATATCATGTAGCATGATTTTGAATGGTATTTCTCTTTCTAACTCTTGCTGCTGAGATGTATTGGAAATATATAAAAATGCTGATGATTTATGTGCATTTATTTTGTATCCTGAAACTTTACTAAAGTTGTTGATTATTTCTACTAGCTTTTCAGTTGATTCTTTAGGATTTTTTTAAGTAGACCATCATATCATCTGCAAAGAGTGATAGCTTAGTCTCCTCATTGCCTATTTTAATACCTTCACTTTCTTTTTCTTCTCTAATTGCAATTGCTAGTGTTTCTAGTGCAATGTTAAATAATAGAGGTGATAGTGGGGATTCTTGTTTCACTCCTGATCTTTTTGGGAATGCTTCTTATTTGTCCCTATTGCATATGATGCTTGTTGATGGTTTTAGATATATACTGTTTATTATTTTTAGGAAGGCCATTCTATTTCTTAGGGAGTTCTTTGATGGTTTGTTCAATTTCTTTTTCTGATATTAGATTATTTATGTATTCTATTTCTTCTGCTGTTAATTTAGGCAATTTATATTTTTGTAAATATCCATCCATATCACCTAGATAGCTATATTTATTGTCATTTAATTGGGCAAAATAGTTTTTAATGATTGCCTTAATTTCCTCTTCATTAGAAGTGAGGTCTCCCTTTTCATCTTTGATACTGTTAATTTGGTTTTTTTCTTTCCTTTTTTAATTAAATTGACCAGTACTTTGTCAATTTTATTTGTTTTTTCAAAGTACCAGCTTCTGGTCTTATTTATTAATTTAATAGTTCTTTTACTTTCAATTTTATTAATTTCTCCTTTAATTTTTATGATCTCTAATTTAGTTTTCATCTGGGGGTTTTTAATTTGTTCACTTTCTAGTTTTTTGATATGTATGCCCAATTCATTGACCTCTGCCCTCCCTAATCTGTTAATATATACAGTCAAGGATATAAAATTTCCCCTAAGTACTGCTTTGGCTGCATCCCAAAGATTTTGGTAGGATGTCTCATCATTGTCATTCTCTTCAACGAAATTATTCATTTTTTCTATGATTTGTTCTTTAACTGATTTTGGAGAATCATATTATTCAATTTCCAATTAACTTTTGATTTGCCTTTCCATATGCCCTTACTAATTATTATTTTTTTTGCATTATGATCTGAAAAGGTTGTATTTATTATTTCTCTTCTTTTGCATTTGTTTGACATATTTCTACGTCCTAGTGCATGGTCAGTCTTTGAGAATGTATCATGTGCTGCTGAAAAGAAGGTGTATTCCTTTTTGTCCCTATTTATTTTTCTCCACATATCAATTATCTTTAATTTTTTCTAGGATTTCATTCACTTTTCTTACCTCTTTCTTATTTATTTTTTTATTTGATTTATCTAGATCTGATAGAGGAAGGTTTAGATCTCCCACTAGTATAGTTTTATTATTTATTTCCTCCTTGAGCTCTGCCAGTTTCTCTTTTAGAAATCTGGATGCTATACCATTTGGTTTCTTTTAGAAATCTGGATGCTATACCTGTCAAGTACTAATATTTCCTCATTATCTATACTGTCTTTTATCAGGATGTAATTACCTTCCCTATATCTTTTGATCAAATCTATTTTTACTTTGGCTTTATCAGTTATCAAGATTGCAATTCCTGCCTTCTTTTTCTCAGTTGAAGCCCAATAGATTTTGTTTCATCCTTTCACCTTCACCCTGTGTGTGTCTATGTGCCTCACATGTGTTGTAGACAACAAATGGAAGCCTTTTGGTTTCTAATCCACTCTACTATTTGCTTCCATTTTATGGGAGAGTTCACCCCATTCACATTCAGAGTTATCATTGTTATTTGTATATTCTCTAACATTTTGAAGTCCTTTCCTAATTCTGCCTTTTCTTCTTTCACTATTTCCTTTTTAACCAGTGGTTTTCTTTTAATCAGTCCACCTAATTCCCACACTTATTTTACTTCCTTTTCCTCCCCCTCCCTTTTTGTTCCCCTCTTGTTATTTACTTATTTTCTTAGGGTCAATTAGATTCCCTCTCCCCTCTCTTTCCCTCTTTTTATATACTTCCTGCCCCACTCCCCACCTTGATTTTTCCCTTCTGATTTTCCCTGTAGTGTAAGATAGAATTTTTTATCCCAATGGATCTAGCTCAGGGGTCAGCAACCTTTTTGGCCGTGAGAGCCATAAACACCACATTTTTTTAAAATGTAATTTCGTGAGAGCCATACAATGCTCACAGTGAGCACTCCTGTAACAGTGCCTGAAAAAAAATTGACTTTATGGCTCCTGCAGAAAGAGCCATATGTGGCTTTCAAAAGAGCCAGATATGGCTCGAGAGCCATATGTTGCCGACCCCTGATCTAGCTGCTTTCCTCCCTCAGAACTGATTCCTCTGAGAGTAATGCTTAAGTATTACCTATTAACACTCTCTTCCTCTCCTTCTTATAATAATATTCTTTTCCTCCCCTTCCCATACACCTCTTTGTGTGGTATAGATTATCCTATTTTTCTTATTTCTTTAAGTTTCTCTTGGTGCCATCTTATATTCCCCCCATCCCTTTTCTTTCTTTCTTTATTTTTTTGTATGTGTATCATCTTAGACCTCTTAGTACCCCAACTTTTCCCTAATTACTATAATAGTGAATACAATTTTTGAGAGTTACAAATAAAATTTTTCCATTTGGAATATAAGTAATTTGATCTTATTCAAACCCTTAAAGAAGAACCTTAGATTTTTTTTCTTTCTCCTCTCTTTCTTATTTACCATTTCATGTTTCTCTTGTGTTTTTTTTTTTTTTTTTTTTTTTGTGGTTGGATATCAAACTTTCTGTTTAATCCTGGCCTTTTCTTTATAAATATTTGGAAATCTCCCATTTTGTTGAATGTCCACACTTTCCCCTGGAAGTATATAGTCAGTTTTGATGGGTAGGTGATCCTTAGTTGTAGACCTAATTCTCCTGCCTTTCTGAATATCATATTCCAAGCCTTGCAGTCTTGTAGTGTGGAGGTTGCCAGATCCTGTGTAATCCTGATTGGTGCTCCTTGATATATGAATTGTCTATTTCTGGCTTCTTGTAATATTTTCTCCTTAACTTGGAAGCTTTTGAATTTGGCTATTATATTCCTGGGGGTTGTCTTTTTTTTTCAAACCCTTACCTTCTGTCTTGGAGTCAATACTGTGCATTAGCTCCAAGGCAGAAGAGTGGTAAGGGTAGGCAATGGGGATCAAGTGACTTGCCCAGAATCACACAGCTGGGAAGTGTCTGAGGCCAAATTTGAACCTAGGACCTCCCATCTCTAAGCCTGGCTCTCAATCCACTGAGCTACCCAGCTGCCCCCTTGGGGGTTGTCTTTTGAGGATTTAGTGTAGAGAGTGTTCTATGGGCTCTTTCAATGTTTATTTTGCCCTCTTATTCAAGGACATCAGGGCAGTTTTCTTGGAAATTTTCTTGTAGTATGATATCTAGATTTCTATTTGTCTCTGATTTTTCCAGAAGACCAATAATTAATTCTCAAGTTGTCTCTTCTGGACCCGTTTTTTTGATCTGTCATCTTCTTATTGAGATATTTCATGTTTCCTTCTATTTTATCAGTCTTTTGACTTTGTTTTATTAATTCTTGTTGTCTTGTGAGGTCACTGGCTTCTACTTGCCCAATTCTAGCCTTTAAAGACTGGTTTCCAGCTATAATTTTTTGGTTTTCCTTTTCAGTCTTGTCCATCTGGCTCTTCATGGCTTCCAGCTGGTCATTTCTAATCTTCAATTTGCTTATCATATCATTTGATTTGTGAACCTCAATTTCCAGTTGTGAGATTCTGCCTTTTAAACTGTTATTTTCTTTTTGAACTATTTTCTACTTTTCTTGCCAAATCTCTTCCACCTTTCTCATTATCTCAAATTGGAACTCTTCAAGAGCTTGTGACCAATTTTAATTTTTTTGGGGGAGAGTTTGGATGTGATTACTTGATTGTCCTCCTCTGCTGTCTGTTCTGTGGTCTGGATTTTTTTCTATGTAAAAATTATCTAGAGTTAATGCTTTTTTTCTTGTTTCTTTTGTTGGTTGGTTTTTCTTGAACATTCCTAGCCATTACTCTGCTGTTTCTTGCTTCCCTCAGAAGTCTGGGTGAAGAGGGCAGGCTCTCTGTGTATGGAGTTATGGAGTGGTTTTTGCCTGAGGCTACTTTTTGAGTCTGGGAGTGGTTTCTGTTATATATTGCCCCAGCCTCACTCCCCACTCCTCCACCAAGGTGTGAACTTTTCAGCCTCCTGGGGTTTCGGGTCTATCTGTTCTCAGGGGTGCTCTTGATCTGCTGCCAAGAACTTAGAGGTTGTTCCCCACTGCTTTAATTTTAGAGTGCTAGCTATGAATCCTGCCCCCATAAGTGGGATGGGGGAGGTTTTGATCAGCTCGCATTTTGGTGGCAGCTAATTTGTCTCCTTATAGCATGGAAATGCCCAAATCTCACGTACCTTCTATGCTATGCCCTATTGTGGAGTCCCTTTGCTCATTTGAACTAGGCCTTTTTGTTCTTTTTTTTTTTAATTTTTAAAATTTTTTTTATTAAAATTTTTATTAATTTTTTTTTAAATCCTTACCTTCTGTCTTGGAGTTAATACACAGTAGTGAGTGGTAAGGGCTAGGCAATGGGGTCAAGTGATTTGCCCAGGATCACACAGCTAGGAAGTATCTGAGGCTAGATTTGAACCTAGGATCTCCTGTCTCTAGGTCTGGCTCTCAATCCACTGAGCCACCCAGCTGCCCCCATTTTTGTTCTTTTGAGGTATTTCAAAAGGTCATGGTGGGGAGGGTAAAAGTTCTGCAACTACTCTGTAGCCATCTTAACCTGGAACCATAGTATTAATTCTAAGAAAAAGGGTAAGGGTTAAAAAAGGGGGTCAAAGGTGCTAAGAGTCAAAATTTTAGATTGCTTGCAAATTTTAACTTGGCTATTGATACTTTAAAGATGTTTGTACCATGTTCCCAATGAGTAAACATACTGCTAGAGGAACTGAATCAGTATAATGCTTTTCTTTTATTCAAAACCAGTGCTGCATGTGCTCTGTTCCTCTCCCAGAGCCAGGTTGCTGCACTTCCTCTCCAGATTCTGGGGATCCTGAAAGGTTTATGAGATATTTCTTGTCTGTACCATTGGCAGCTCAAGCCCCCACCAGATGTTTCCCCCAATCATTAGGCATCAGTGACCAGAACTCCAATTATATTTAACCACTTGTCATTGTTAAAAATTTTCTTTTTTAATTTTTAATTTTTTTACCAACTAAATGTAATGACAAATTTCCACATCAATTTTCTGAAGTTATATGATCAAACTTGTCTCCCTCCTTCCCTTTTGCAAAGGGATTTTTATTTAAAAGATATAGGAAGACCTCCAGAGAAAGAACAGTTGGAGTTGACTGGATGCAGCATTCTAGCTTTCACATCAATGTATTTATGGTTTTCTATGAGGGTACCTTTACAACAATGCCCGATATGGAAGGGTGTTTTGTATGATGAGCCATGTATGGCCCAGATCAAATGGTTTATCATCTCTGAGAGGGGAGAGGGAAGGGATGGAGGGAGACAGTTTGGATCTTCTAATTTTGGAAAAAATATGTTGAAAATTATCATTATAGGGAGCAGTTGTGTGGCTCAGTGGATTGAGAGCCAGGCCCAGAGACAGGAGGTGCTGGGTTCAAATCTGACCTCAGACACTTCCTAGCTGTGTGACCCTAGGCAAGCCATTTAACCCCTGTTGCCTAATCCTTACTGCTCTTCTGCCTTAGAACCAATATACATTATTGATTCTAAGACAGAAGGTAAGGGTTTAAAAAAAAGTATTATTACATATGTGTCATTTGGAATTATCCTAAGCCCTGGGCAACTACAACTCCCAGGACTCTCTGCTACAACTCTCCCTGACAACTCCTGCTTCCTTTGTGGGAGGTGTCAGAGAAAGTATAAAAGGGAAAGTTTGGTGCCTTTTCACTCTCTAGACGCTGGAAGCTCTGCTCTCAATGCTGGAAGCTGAGCTCGCTACCCTGAGCTCTTGCTAGCTCTCTCTACCCTGGAGGCTGGCTGACTCTCCACCCTGAGACCCTGATCTCTCTCTTGGTGCCTTTTCCCCTTTCTTCCTATGTCCTAGATTTTCCTAGACCTTCCCCTTTCCTAATCTAAATAAAACCTAGCTATTCAAAACCCTAAAGTTGCTCTCTGATCATTTATTTGAGCTACAGCAGAGCTTTGATCAATTCTCCCTGCCGGGGCTGGGAACCGCTACCTTCCTCTCTCTTTTCTCCTATCCATCCTCCTTTCCTCCCTTCCTCCCTTCACTTTCCCCTCACACATGTAATTGGGAAAATAAAATGTCTTTGAATTAAGATAAAATAAAATTTAAAAAAGATATAGGAAGAGCAAATGTATAAATGTCCATTCTTTCCAATATCTCTGGGGCATAATCTCCCCCATAACACCTCAGCTTCTGGGAGAGTAAATTCAGTTCTTGGCTTAGTTCCTATGTAGCACTGATCCTGCCAAGTTCCTATCTAGATGTGGCTTGACTATCAGAGAATGCTTCTCATTCCCCAAGATTGGTCCTTGCTCTGAGGGGCACTGATACTGCACTAGATGCAAAAACTTAGTCTGCATTCTGACTCTTGGATTTCCATGGCTCATTCTCCCAAACTTGGAAATTCTCTTCACCTACAATGGAAAAGATCAGTTAAGGGCAGCTAGGTGGCTGTATTGATTGAAAGCTAAGCTAAGATGGGAGATCCTGGGTTCAAATATGACCTCAGACACTTTTCTAGCTGTATGACTCTGGGCAAATCCCTTAACCCCCATTGCCTAGCCCTTACCTCTCTTCATCCTTGGAACCAATACACAGTATTGATTCTAATACAGAAGGTAAAGGTTTAAAAAAAAAAAAGAAAAGATCAATTAATAAATATTTATTAAGTACCTACTATGGGCCAAGCATTGTACTAAATACTGGAGATAAAAGAGAGGCAAAGGATAGTCCTGCCCTCAAGGCACTTACAATCTAATGGAAAGAATGAATTAAAAGATGACCTCAGAGGGGAAGAAGGCCCCAATACTTTCCATCTTACCACACAGTCTCTTGCTGGATAGTGTAAGTGAAAGTTAGCAAGCTCCCCAAATGTGAATGAAGCAAGGAAGTATACTTACCCCTTTCTGAGGATGTCAACAGTTCTGGCTCCATAGCCAATCAAAAAATGCTTGTCTCCTAGAAAGCCACGAAATGATGCAAAGTGAAGTAATGGAGAATGAATGAATGAATGAAAATGAAGGAGAATGAATACAGTAATAGCAATATAATTCAATGGATTATCAACAGTGAACAACAACTATTATCAGCAATACAAAAATGCAAGATAATTCCAAGGGACTCAAATGCTATCCACTGTCACAGAAGGAACTGATGGAGTCTGAATGCAGAACAAAACATATCATTTTTTACTTTATTTCCTTCATGAGTATTTTCTCGTATGTGAGATGTGTCTTCCACAACATGGCAAATAAAGAAATAAATATTACATGATAGCACAAGTTTAACCAAATAAGTTTACTTGCCATCTTGGGAAGAGACAAGGGGAAGGAGGGAAGGAGAGAATTTGGATTATAAAATGTCAGAAAACAAATATTAAAAATTGTTTCTACATATAATTAAGAAAGATTACAATATCGCTAGGAGGAAAAAAATACTTCTCCCAACTATATGGTTAGTTCACTGTTACCAATCATAGTATGTTTATATACATTCCTTAGTCTCTCTGTTACTTACCTTACATGTCATTATGATTCTCCTGAAACTACCTTCCCCAAATCAAAGGTTGTATCATCTAGCGAGAGGATGAGATCTCAACTACACATTCAATTAAAATTTAATCAAAATCAGCCTAAAGCTTGAAGAATAGTGAGGAGTATATAGCTTGCAAGGGAAAAATAATTTAATCTTAAATCATTTAAAAATGTGAATAATAATGAAAATGGGTAATTAGGGGGCAGCTGGGTAGCCCAGTGGATTGAGAACCAGGCCTAGAGATGGGAGGTCCTAGGTTCAAATCTGGCCTCAGGTACTTCCCAGCTGGGTGACCCTGGGCAAGGCACAACCCCCATTGCTTGGTCCTTACTGCTCTTTTGCCTTGGAACCAATACACAGTAGTGATTCTAAAACAGAAAGTAAGATCTTAGAAAAATGGTAATTATCAATAGAATTGGCACCAAAACCGATTTTAACGACTTAATAAGAAATTAACTGATATAAATAAACAAATTAACATAACAAGGAGACCAAAATAACTTGAAATTTTCTTAGTCAACAAATATTTGACTTATTTCTCAAGTTGAGATAAGCCACAAAAGCAGGACCAACATAAAGCACAAATATATTTGTGAATTCTTATAAAGAAAGATGATGGAGGCACAGCTAGGTGGCTCTATGGATAAAGAGCCAGGCCTGGAGATGGGAGGTCCTGGATCAAATCTGGTCTCAGACACTTCCTAGCTGTGTGAACCTGGGTAAGTCACTTAATCCTAATTGCCTAGCTCTTACCACTCTTCTGCCTTGGGACTAATATACAAATTGATTCTAAGACAGAAGGTAAAGGTTTAAAAAGAAAGAAAGATAATAGAATTAATACTTCATCTCTCCTCTTTCAGGATTTGGAACTCAAAAATTTTTTAAAATTAGTGTTAAAAATGAATGAATAGGGGGCAGGTAAGTGGCTCAGTGGATAGAAAGTCAGGCCTCTTAGAGAATGTCAGGCCTGGGTTCAAATTTAGCCTCCAGTACTTCCTACCTATGTGATCCTGGGCAAGTCCCTTAACCCCCATTGCCTAGCCCTTACTGTTCTTCTGCCTTGGAACCAATACACAATATTAATTCTAAGATGGAAGGTAAGGGTTTTTTTTTTTTAAAATAGTTAAATAGAGACATTGCAATCGGCAAATTAGCAAAAGTTGGAAGAGTCAGTGTTGGAGAGATTATAGAAAACTGAGCCCATTGATGCTTTGTTGTTTTTTTTTTTTGATGAATTGGTCCAATCATTCTGGGATATTCTGTGACAAAAGTGACTAAAATATCTATGTCCTTTGATTCAAAGATTCCAGTACCAGGCATGTGCCCCAAGAAGTTGAATGATAAAAATAAATCCATGTAGGCTTCAAACTATTATAATAGCATCTTTTTTGATAACAAAGAACAAAGAAACAAAATAGATTTCTATCACATGAGGAATGTAAAATAAACTTTGGTACATCACTATATAATGGACTATTACTGTGTTGAAAAAAATGTTATGGACATAGAGAAGCATAGAAAGATATGAAATGATACGCAAATAAAGTAAGTAGAACCAAGAACGTAGCATATACAATAACCATAACATAATTGGAAAAAACAGATTAATAAAACATTTGAAACTGACTACTCTGATATAGTACTGTTGTAAGGGTTAAAATAAAAAGGTTGGACTAAATGTATAAAAATGTGGTTGCTGAAAAATATTATTCAAGTCAGAATGACTTTTTTTATACCAATTTATTTACAAAAGGAGAAAGAGCATAAGGGGGGTGTAAGAGAGAGAGAGAGAGAGAGAGAGAGAGAGAGAGAGAGAGAGAGAGAGAGAGAGAAAGAGAGAGATAGGCAGACAGAAACAGAGAGGGATTG
>NC_058133.1:106330628-106346470 GCF_016433145.1 Gracilinanus agilis | reverse complement strand
GAGAGAGAGAGAGAGAGAGAGAGAGAGAGAGAGAGAGAGAGGGAGAGAGAGGGAGAAAGAGAGAGAGAGAGAGAATTACTCCGGCCCAGCCAGGTCTTCAGAGGCCCCAGCAAAGGGGGGCCTAGAGGTAAACTAAACAAGGGTTCCAGCCATGAGGCCTTCTCCAAAACGGAGGCCTCTCTGGAGGCTAGTCCTTCCAGAAAGGAATCAGCCTTTTCACTCACCCACATGGTAGTTCAAAGGGAGAGATTCAAGAACAATCTCACCAAATTTCAGTCTCAGGTCCATCAAGTAGATCCTTCACCAGCCTCCAACTCAAACTCTGGACTCCAAAGAACTACCCCTCACAGGAAATTGTCACTGCTTTTAAAGATGCTTCTTTGCATTACTTCCTTTGCATTCCTTCCACTTTATGTGGACCAATTGCAGCTGTAGCTTTGCTTAGGACTGTCCAGGAGGCAGTCAGTCATTTCTGATTCATCACTCACTTTTGCACACGTGAGTCACAGACCTCCCCCACTTAAGGATAAAATGGGGCGTATACACTTCTGGTGATTAAATCTAAAAACAGGCAGAGGAGAGTTAATCCCATCTTCACAATGTCCAAGGTTGGCCCCAAAGAGATATAAGAAGGCATCTTCATTTCTTCTTTGAAGAGGTGAAGACAAGATTATCTGTGTATGGACACTACAGATTAAGGCGTTTGATTAATTCTGTTGAATTAGATTTTTTTTTTCCTTTTAAAATCTTTTGGTTATAAGAAATGACATTCTAGGAGTAGATAGGGGAAGAAAATATTGAAGTATGAAGTGACATAAATACAGAAGATAACAACAAATATATATTTTTAAATAGGCAAAGGAGGGCAACTAGGTGGCTCAGTGGAAGGAGAAGAAAGACTGTAGACAGGAGGTCCCGGGTTCAGATTTGGCCTCAGATACTTCCTAGCTATGTCACTTAATCCCAATTGCCCAGCCCTTACTACTCTTCTGCTTTGGAACAGATACATAGTATGGATTCTAAGACAGAAGGTAAGGGTTAATTGACAACTTCCCAATTGATGTTAGGACTTTATTTCCTTTGATAAATTTTCAAAGCTGAAAAAAAAAATTCAAGCACTAAAAAACCTTGAATGTCTGACAAATAGGACATGGTAGGGAACATTACCCAGATACACTGAGTGAGGTGGTGGTGGTCTTTGCACTCCTTCCCTGCCCCTTGCCTTAGAACACTCCCTGGAAAGCCCATGGGAGGAATAATGTTAGGGAAGGTGCAAAATTCCTAGGATGGGAGGAGAGTAATATTTTAGACCAGTGATGGGCAAACTTTTTAAAGAGGGGGCCAAAGGAAAGGAAAGGCTCATCTGTCAGTCTGTTTCTAAGACAACTCTTTCAAAGTTTCACTATATTCTATCCTACTCATTGTATTAGTCAGATTAGGAATAATGTTGCGCAGCAGGATAGACCATTTCAGGGGGCCGCATCTGGCCCTTGGGCCGTAGTTTGACCATCACTGTTCTAGACCCATAATAAAAAAAATCTAGAAATCTGAAATCCTCTCTATGGCCTTTCAATCACCGTCGCTACACTATCTGTAACATCCTTGAATAAACACTTTCATGCCTCAAGATGTCGTAAGGGTCAAATTAGGAGTTTTGACAAAATAAGAGAGCAACTTTTAATAATTCAAGTTTTAATGAGAATATAGTAGAGTTGTAAATTAATATTATCCCTTTAAGTGGGGGGGGGACTTCTAACAGCTTTTAACAATGAACAATTTAGTTTAATTAAAATAGAGATAGTAAAAGAATATAGTAAAATGAATATAGTAAAGGAGAGAAATATAGTAAAGAGGCAGAGAAAGAAAATTTCCTAATGTCTATACTAGTTATCCTATAACTACCTATAATTACTACCTAAAATTGCTTATATCTGCCTATCACTAACAAGCACCCCACAAAGTTCCAACCCAATCCAGCCCAATCAAAACCAACCTAATCAGTGTTTAATCCAACCCCAATTAGGTCTGTCAATGAAGGAGATGATGCTTGATCAGTTTTGAAGGAAGCCATTCGCTTTTGCTGATTTCTCAACTAAAAACACTTGCAGTAGGAATTTAACAACCTGCTCTTTTGAGCTGATTCAAGCTGGCTCCATCACCTCTGAATAGAGGTTATGAATAGAGTTAATTCTGGTGGAGTATCACTGGGCTCTGACCTTGATCATGTTCATAAAGCTATAGATTTAGAGTTGAAAGGGGTCACAGAGATCTTGAATTGGATCCCATCATTTTATAAGTAAGGAAAATGAAACTTAAAGAAATTATTTGAATTGTCAGCCATTTTATTTCTTTGTTCCCAAAGCTCTAATGATTGCCTTTTCCCTCAAGGATAAAATAAAATACCTTTGCGTGACCTTTAAAGCCCATAAAAAAAGTGATTTTATTTGTCCAAGGTCACACAGAGAATAAGTATCAGAGCTGAGGTTTGAACCCAGGTTGTTAGACTCTAAATCCAGCACTCTTTCTATTGCATCATGTTGATATCCGCACATGCTAAGTTGTGACATTCTGAAATTGTTTTTCTGACAGGAAACAAGAGAACAGACAAGTTTTTGCTTTTGTTGCTTTGGGGAGGGAAGTGTGAAAAAAGAAAAGAAATTGATTTTGAATGAGGTGAAGAAGCTAAAGAAGAAAATGGAGAATGTCTTGAGTTTATCAAATTACAGATCTGGAAGAAAATGTATCCATGCCTTAGGCTGACTACTTTGGGCAACTTTGCCTAGATTAAATCCAATTCACACAAAAGTCTGTGATATCACTGGTCCTCTTTGAAAACAAAGGACAAGGGGGTAGCTAGGTAGCTCAATGGATTGAGAACCAGACTTAAAGGCAGAAGGTGTATATGTACATATATATATCACCTCTTATGACCTCATTTGGGGTTTTCTTGGCAGAGATACTAGAATGGTTTGCCATTTACAGATGAGGAAACTGAGGCAAACAGTGGAATGACTTGTTCAGGTTCATATAGCAAGTAAATTCCTAGGGTCAGATTTGAACTCAGAAGTTTTCTTGACTCCAGGTTGAGCATTTTATCATTGTGCCACCTAGCTGCCCCATACATATACATATCACATACACACAGACACAGACATAGAGTATCTTGCTAAATAAATGCCATTTAGGCTGGAAAAAAAAGAAAACTGAGATAAGACATGATGACTGTCTTCAGATATCTGAAGGGCTGTCATATAGAAAAAGTATTAGACTTCTTCTTCTTGCTTCCAGAGGTTCTCCCAACTTCAGGCCGGGTGCTCTATCCATGAGCCACTTAGCTGCCCCTAAAATCATCTGACCTACTGAAAGTACTATAACGTTCTCTAAATTTAAGTGCACTTAGGAAAAGCCCGTCAGTCTACCCTAGTTTCAGTTGTCTTTCACTTTCCTCTCCTCCCCCTTCTCTCCTTGCCCCAGCTAGGTATCTGATTAGCATTTCTCAGAATACAGAAATAGGCCCCTAGTATGGCTGCTTGGCTGGTTTCTGCTTTGTTGTTTGCTGTGGCTTCCGGAGAAGGAAATGCCCATGCACTTTCAGTATACAATATCTGGTCCCTCATCACAACCAGCAAGCATCCTCCTTCAACTCCTATTTCCATCTTTACAGAAGGAAACCACTGCATGTAACTGAACATGATCTCTTGATTGTATCTAGTTGTATACCTTTTTATTAGTTTTTATTTTTATTATTTTTATGATTATTTCCATATATATATAATTTTTAAAATAATACTGCTCCATTTCAGATCTAGTTCTCTTAGAATTATGGAACTAGAAGGGACCTCAGAGACCATTAGTTTATCACGCCTCCCTCTCTACCCTCCCTGAATTTTATAGATGAGAAAGAGAGCCCAGAAAGTCAAATGAATCATTCAAGTTTACATACTTAGCTCAAGATAGAGAAAAGTAGGTTCTTATCTCTAACCCACTTCTCTGGCTTTATAGGCCAATGATCCGGTTGACAGAATATTGGATGTGGTTGTAGGAAGACCTGAGCTCAAATCTGGCCTCAGAAGCTAGTTGCTTGTGTCAACCAGGCACAACAACTAACCTCTCTTTGTTTCATTTCTATGTCTGTAAAATAGGAGAAATAATAGTACTTCTCTTCCAAGGTTGTTTAAAGATAAAATTAGTTATTTGTAAGGATCTTTTAGTCAGTCAAAAAACATTTATTAAGAGCTTAATATAGGCCAGGTACCAGGCTAAGCTCTGGGGGTACAAAGAAAGGCAAAAGACAATACTTGCTCTCAAAGAGCTCAGAGTCTAATGTGGGAGATGATTTTTAAATAACTAGGTACAAACAAGCTATATACAAGATAAACTAAGGATATAGACCTGGGCCCAAGACCAGAGTTCAAATTTGATCTCAGGCCTTAACTAGCTGTGTGACCCTGGGCAAGTCACTTGATGTCTAGGGGTCTCAGTTTCTTCAATTGTTAGTCAGTGATCAGAATATTAAATATGTCACAGGATTGTTATGAGTTATGTATGGGCCTGGCATACAGTAGGTACTTTTTGTTATTCAGTCGTGTCCAATTCTTGGTGACCTCCTCTGAATTTTTTGTGGCAAAGATAACAGAAGTAGTTTGCCATTTCCTTCTCCAGTTCTTTTAACTGAAGCCAACAGGGTTAAGTGATTTACCTAGGGTCACATAGTCAGTAAGTGTCTGAAGCTGGATTTGAACTCAGAAAGATGAGTCTTCCTGACTACAGGCCAGACACTCTATGCATTATGGGGGCACCTAGCTGCCCTGGTAGTAGGTATTTAATAAATGCTTATTCCTTCCATACACCTCCTTGGTTTTTACCAGCAGAGAAGTGTTTTCCAAGGTGAAATATAAAATCCCTAATTAGCATTTTTTCAGAACTACTTATGCTTTGATGAGGCTTAAAATATTAGCCTCCTCTGTGGTTGTACTTGTAATTATAAAGAAAGTTTCTAAATGCTGTTCTAATCATTCTGTTAATAATGTGTTATGATTCTCTCTGCTTAAGAGTTCTCTCTGTGTAAGAATAAACTACCTGTCCTGAACCTGATTCACAGCATGTATCGGATATCTCTCTTTTCTTTCTTTAATCTTGGACGGATGGGGCAGGGGGGAATCTTTACACACTTGATCCATAACTTTGGGTGTAATTTCTATCATCCTTTGGGAACTAGGGGAGAGGCTTCTTTGTGAGCCTTGGCATGGGAGAATGAGGAGCTTAATCGCCCTAACTAGAGAGCAGACTTCTTCAGGAATGAACCTGGGCAAACAACAATGGCTTTGCACAATGGCTTTGCAAGGCAGGGAGTGGTTCAGTTCACGGGCCCCTATACTCTCAGCAGTGTTTCCGTGCTAGATATCTTCTTCAGATTTCTAGAGTTCACAAGATCTTTATCTTCCCTGTGTTCCAGAGATTCCATACCCTCATCTGCCTTTGATGTGTGCTGCTTCCTGCTGGAGAAAAGTCTTTTTTTGCCTCTCACCTCAATCTCCCACTAATCTGTTTCCTAGTTGAAGAGGATAGACAGAGCGGCTATCAATGCCTGATAGCAACCTTTTGATTCCTGAAAACTTCATCTTTCTTCAGATTTTGCTTCTGTGGTCTAAGAAACAATAGAACATTGAATGACTAAGAGAAATTGTGGTGGTCAGTGAGAGGGATAGAATTATCATAACAGTAGGGGCAATTGGTACATTATCAGAAATTTCAAGGGTGCTGCCAACACTTATACTCCTTTGGCAATTAAAATAATGGAATTTAGTCCCCAGTTTGAAATAATAATTAGCTGAAATAGGAAGCTACCAGATTGAAGATTTCTTCCTTCAGTCAGTGGCCTCCTCAACGGTGGCCTCATGGGGATACTGCATCTTTCTTGGTTGCAATCTCTTAATGGGGAAGGAGTGCTTCATGCTATCTCCAAAGACTTAACTTCCTTCCCAACAAATTCTAGTTATACAAAGGCCATAGAAAGTAATGAATAGTAAATAAATCCATTTGTTTAAACTGAAGGCAAATGGAAATCAGAGAGAGTCATATAGATTAAAATATATCAGACAATACATAGAGAGAATGAGCTCGCCCACTGGGAACAAAATATCTCCACTCAATTAAAAGAGTCTCCAATTCACACAAGATAAAAGTCCCTCAAAGGCATTAGGGGAGCAAGTTGGAAATCAAGGATACGTTGAAGTGCCACCTCCTTTACAGACCAGCTTTTTCCCCCTCCAGGGGACTCATCATGAAAAGAGATTGGAATCCGTGTTTTCTCCCAAAGCTGAAGCCAGAAAAACATCTGTCTTGCCATAAGTTCTTGCCAACTCTGCTCTTTATGTGAGCACAAATCATCAAGTAATCATTCTCTTTAACAATAAGGAGAGTCTTAAACACGTTTCTAGACTTCATCCCCAAATTAAAGTAGTAATTTATCCCAAACTAGGAATATGTATGCATATAAATGCATATGAGATTTCCCTTATCAAGAAGCATTTATTGAATATTGAGTACATATAAGGAACTAGGTTAGATGTTATGGATGGCATAAAGAAAATTATGAAGAGGTCCTAGTCTTCAATAAACTTACAATCCATTTGGGGAGTTGGAACACATGTGAAAAAGGTATTACAAATGATGTCAATGCAATTACCAATGCATGTCTTCTTTGTTATCCCCAGCTTTACAGAAGGAACAACAAAGGCACAGTTTGATTCAAATTTGCTCAAGTCAGTAGCAGAGTGTGGTGCATCATAGACTTCTTTTTTAAAAAAAAACTTGCCTTCCTTCTTAGAAACAATATTAAGTATTGGTTCCAAGGGCAGAAGTGTGGTAAGGATGAGGCAACTAGGGTTAAGAGACTTGCCCAGGATCACACAGCTGGGAAGTGTCTGAGACCAGATTTGAACCAAGTGCCCCTCATCTCTAGGCCTGGTTCTCTATCCACTGAGCCACCTAGCTGCCCCTTGGTCATAGATTTCTTGATCTTCCATCTTGGGTCACCAGATTGGATCCTTTTCTAGTTTTAACTCCTTTCCAAGAAGATCATATGATCATACAAATGGACCAAATGAAAACTTCCCCCTAACTTAGTCCTGACTTTGCCTAGACTTCTACATATAGGCAGACCCAACTAATATCTTTCTTTGAGTCCTTGAAACTCCAGCTTTAGGTGAAACAGTAAAAATGGAGCAGCTCTGGTGAGAAATGGAAATTAGGAACCAGAAACTGAAAACATTCTAATTTGGAGCATTTTTATTTTTAAATATTTCCCCATACTTACATGATTCATCCCCCCCCTTCTCTCCCCACTCTCAGAGATGATAAGCAATTTCATTGGGTTGTACAAATGTTATTACTTGATACCTATTTCCATATTATTTTTTTGCTATAGGGCAATTTTTTAAAGCCTAAACCCCAAATCATACACCCATATATACATTTGATAGGTGATATAATATGTTTTTCTTTTGCATTTCTACTCCTGTAATTTTTTCTTTCAATGTGGTTAGCATTCTTTCCCATAAGTCCTTCAGGAGTATTCTGGCTTGTTGCATTGCTACTTATAGCAAAGTCCATTACATTGGATTGTTCCACAATGTTTTATTTTCTGTGTACAATGTTCTCCTGGTTCTGTTCATTTCACTCTGCATCAGTTGGCATTTTTATGATGAAGTATGTTAACTGCTTCAAAATATAATTTTAGCAGCATTGTTAATGGTGATTTTCTGAGATAGGCATTAGTAACATCACTGGTTTGGAATGATCATTCCTTATATTTGCATTACCCCTGCCTTTATAAAGTGCTTTCCCATCATTAGAACATCCTCATGGGAACTCTGAGGGGCAGGATTATAGATCTGGAATTGGTAGGGACCTTAGAAACCATCTAGTCCTGTCCCTCATTTTACAGATGAGGAAACTGAGGCCCTGGGAGGTTATTTTCCCAAGCCCATGCCTAGGTATGATTTTGCTGGGATTAGGTGAGGCTGGCATTGAACCCAAGTCCTTTGACTCCAAATGTATAGTGCTTTCTGTTGTATCACACTGCTTCTTAGGTAGGTGGGGGCAGATATGCCCATTTGGCAGATAATGAAACTGAAGTGCAGGGAGGTAACTAACTTCAAGTGGTAGAACCACTTACACTTACTCTTGGTAGAACCAGAGTACATCTCTGATTCTCCTGGTTTGCAGGTCTATGCTATTTCTACTAGGTTCCATGGCTTAAGAGTAGTTCCTTTCTTGCTTTTGCCACTCTCCCTCCCCTGCCCTCACCATTTTCGTAGGTCCTTTTGCCCGCTTGTCACCTCTTTCATCTTTCATTAGATGGCCCAGATTGAAAGATTCTCAGTCCTCCATTGGTTTCAGTCCCTGCTAGGTGGGTACAGAAGTTAAACTATGAAGGAACCTAGAGAAATCTCCATCCTGGCTAGTAGATTTCTCCTGTGCAGTCAGTTCCTTTGCCTCGGGTCCATGCTCAATACTGATCTTTCCCTCCTCGATCACACCTGGCACATTTACATAGTCATCAGATTCCTCACTATCTGTTTCTCCAGATGTTTCTTCTTGGCTGTTTCCAATCTCGGTTGATGGTTCCATATTCACATAATCCCAGAAGTCAAGTGAGTTCTCTCTTTGCTCTTCATTTTGGACATCAAAAGGGAGACTGGGAGTCCAAACCAGCATGTCTCCTATATTTATTGAGGTCAACCCTTCCCCTGCATGTGACTTTTTCCCATTAGGCTCAGCCCAAAGGACATTGTCATAAGCCCTATAGTCTTGAAAAGTCACCCAGGGTTGTCTGCCCTGATCATCCTCACTGTCTGCTGCAGGCACATTTACATAGTCATTGGAAGACTGAGAAGAGCCCTCTGCATCCCCAAGATAGTCACTGTCCTCAAGGTCCAGAACCCAAATACTGGCACAGTCTTCAACACCTCTTGAGCTTCTATCTCTTTCTGCACTGGGTTTACTCTCTTCAGATGTTTGAGGATCCTGGAGACTTCCAGTCAATGAGTTTATTGCATCTGGATTCCTAGAAACTTCTTCAGCATTGGGCATGTTGACATAATCCTGGGAATCCTCTGAAGAAGTGCTTGTGCTTTCTATGGAAGCTCCAACATTGACATAGTCTGCTGCAGGGATAAAGCTCCCACAGACTTGGGATATAGCAGTGTTGTCATAGATTCCAACCTCATACGTGATGGCAGGAACACTGGCTCTGCATGACTGGAGAACCTGTACTGTTGGTGAGAACTGTAAGGAAATAGGGAAATGATTTAAATGGATCAGAACAGGGACATGGGACTTTAGCATAATTTTTCCCACCCACATCATGATGTGTTGCTTTTTGCTTTTGGTTTTTTCCTTCATGGCATGTTTTCCAGATCTACTAGAGCATTACAAAATTGCTTTACTTTGGGCCAAGGAACCAGAAAAGATTTTTTTTTTCTAGTATGTTTCATAGATGGGTTGTGAAAATATGAGATATGGGATGGAGTTGATTCCTATTCATATATGGGTTGGACTGGATGAACTCTGAGGTCCTTCTCGCCCAATTCTGAGTTTCTCTGATTATTGTATTGTGATATTTTATGGAGGCATAGAGGTGTGGCAAATAAAATTAATAAGAGTAAACTGAGGTACAAGCTTCAGCACTTAAAGCAGTATTAAAGTGATGGGTCTCACTGTCAACAAAGTGGGTCAGACTGCCAGCCTCAGTAAAGCCAATGAGAAGGAGAGGACCCTCTCTAATGACATACAACAATAAAGGAGTCTTGGTAGGCATGGAGAAAAAGTGATAGATTGTAGGATTGGGACAAGAGCGTTACAAGTGCCTATACTAAGAAAGGTTGACTGGCATTCACATGAGGCTAATCACCACTCCTCTCTATCAACTAAGGGACATTAGTTATTTTATGGAACCCATGCACATCTTGTAGTCTTTGTTAGGGAATCAAAACTACCAGACCTCACCATCTCCTTGAAAGAAATAAAAACTTCCCTAAATGCACAAAGGCAGGCGAGGACAATGACATATCTTTTGGGGATAGACTAAATTAACTTGTGGGGCTTAAAGATAGCAAACAGATGGTCTGGAAGTATCTTAGAGGTTACGGTTTTGAGAGATAACTTTTCTTTTAATCATAACTTTAACTCAGAGGGATAGCTGAATTCCTGAGTTCAATTCAAGGACATAGAAAGGTAACTTTAGGAATCAAAGTAGTTTTAATTTAATTTTTCTTTAGATGTTATGTGCTAGACACAAAAGCCCCAAAGCCAAGGGTTCTTTGTTATGCAGATATGTAAGTGTTGTATAGTGGACATGTGAATATATGTATACATACATGTACACATGTGTATGTGTGCTTATGTGTGCATATGGACCAAGAATATGAAGATGTGTGTGTGAGTATGTGTTTGTATGCCTGGGTCTTACCACATGTTCAGAGTTAGGATTGTCTGAATTTCTGGGGATGAGACTCTCAGTACTGAAAATACGGATATTTCTTGAGTGACGCCGACCTTAAAGACATAGAGGAAGAATTATTATTTTTTTATATTATTACCTATAATAAGAATTATTTATTCATTATTTATAATAAGAATTATTCTTTTCATTATTTATTATTTATAATAATTTATTATTTATTATAAAATTATTATTTTCATTATACTTTAACCCTAATCTAACATGATAAAGTATTAAGCACAAGAAAGGAATAATAACAAAAAACTTATGTGAATTTGAGAGGAAAGCTTGCTGTTGACTCAGAAGATCAAAGGAACCTTCTTGGAGAAGGAGATATTAAGATAGACTCCTTTTCTTTCTATATACTTTCTCTTGACCATTTCATTATTTCCCATGTATCTAATACTCATATACAGATGACTCCAAAATCTACTTATCTCACCCTCATTTTTCTCGAGCTCTAGTTCCGTGTCTCCAACTATCTGCTTGATATCTTTATCTGTATATCTCATAGGTACTTCAAATTCAACATTTCCAAAATGAACACATTTTCATTCTTATTCAATCCATTTTTCCTTCTAACTTTATTATATCTGGCAATATCTCCATCCTCCATCATTCTTCAGTAAACCAAGTTTGCAGCAGAGGAATTGTTTTTGATTTTTCACTCTCATCACACCCCACTATCCATGTTCAATCAATTATCAAGTCTTGTCAATCCTACTTCCAAAACATCTTTTAAACTTTTTTCTCCACTCATACTACTACCACCCAATTTCAGGTCTTAGGGATCAGTCTATTTCAGTAGCCTTCTGCACCCAGTTTGACCCTCCATTCTCTGTACTGTCAAACTGGTTGGTTGGTTGGCTCCTTCCTTCATTCCTTTGTTCTTTCATTCCTTTTGTTCCTTCCTTCCTTCCTGTTCAGTGTCCACTCATGGTCTTGATCTCAATACTGAGTAATTTAGAAGTTTTCACTTACTCTATTCTCCTGAACTGTGCTGATTAGCCTCTCCTTAGGCAGTCTGTTGGCTCTCCACTTCCAAGGGTTCACCACATTGGTGACAGATCTGGTGTAGATACATGGCAGATTTGAGCTCTGCTACAGTTCAAAATTCCCAGTTTCAAGTGAACTTCCAGCCTCAGCCACTCTGACAGAACTTCAGGTGAACTCCAGGGACTTCAGGGGGACTTTAGCATGCCTGGCCCAGATTAGTATTCCTAGCGTGAAGATCTGACCATCCCACTTCCCTGCTCTAAACACTTCAGTGGCTTACCCATTGTACCTAGGATAAACTCTTCTGTATGGTACCTACCTTTCCTTCATAATCTAGCCTCAGCCTATATTTCAAGGATGATTACACATTAGAGCCTCTCATGCCCTTAATACTCTAGACCAGTGATGGGCAAACTAAGGCCTGTGGGCCAGATGCACCCCCTGAAATGTTCTATCCGGGGCCTCCGACATTATTCCTAATCTGGCAAATAAAATGAGTAGGATACAATACAATGAAACTTCAAAAGAGTTGCCTTAGAAACAGACTGACAGATGAACATTTCCTTTCCTTTGGCCCCCTCTTTAAAAAATTGCCCATCATTGCACTAGGCAAATGGACCTACTCACTCTTCCTCTTCTCCTACTCCCAGGCAAGGCTGTTCTGGGGGCCTGGAATACTCTCCTTAGTCATCTCTTCCTCTTGGAACCCTAGTTCCATTCAAGTGTTCTCTTTCAGAGGTGTTCCTTTTTTCCCCAGCTTTTAGTTCTCTCTGCCCCCAACAATCACTGTGTTTTTCCTTTGTATATATACTGTATTTACTTATCTGTGAATGGTGTATCTTTCCAATAGAATGTTACCTTCCTGAAGGCAGAGAGTGTTTCACTTTTTTATTTGTCCCTTCAATACCCAGCACTGTGCAAGACATAGAGTGGGTGCCTAATAAATGTTTGTCGATTGATTGAACAGAAGAATGAGTGATACAACCAGACTTGTGGATAAGAAAGATTATTCTGGTAGCTAGACTGATACTCTTGTGACCAGAGAAGTTTTGTCTGTTGCTCCCCACTCCCATCCTGAGTTGAGCCAGATGATGGCTGGCGACTGAGGGACGCTAGACTAGGTGTAGTTTCATAGCTTATGTTCTTCCTGCTCTTTAATTCTGGCTGTACTTCCCCTTCCCACTCTCTAGTCTTTTCCATTTCTCCCTTGCACCTTTCCTGCAGCTTTCTTAGGTCATCTCACTAGCTATCTCACTAAAAATACAATCTGGGATTCACTGGTCTCATTCTTTTGCACTTTCCAGAGTAACAATAAAAGATGAAAGATCCCTGAATTAGGAGTCAGAAGAGTTGGGTCTGAATCTTGGCTCTGTCCTTTTTGCTACCTGTGTGAACCTGGACAAATCATGTAAACTCTCTGGGTCTATTTTCAGCATATACACATTTGAGGGAATTATAAAAAATGACTTCCATGGTTCCTTTCAGCTCTAAATCTGTGCTCCTTTGAAAGCTGAAATAGAAGTCAATTCATTCTTTATGAACCCAGAAACATGAGAAGAAAAACCTACCAGGCCTTACTTGACTTTGGGGCAGAAAGCCATAGATGTTTTTTGCTCGGTCTCTGGATCGAGAAAGTGTCACCAAGGGGACAACGGTGACACGGAAGTAAGATACTTGTTCTGTAAAGCAATAGGATAAGAGAGATGTCAGTAGCATCTGGGCTTTTACATTAGATGGGTCCTCACCTATCATATTCTCTTCTTGGGTATGGAATGTACATGGGAGATTGTCTTGCTCATTTTTCCAGATTAGGTCAGTCTTGTATGACCCAATAAAGACAATTAGAAGTCTTGGCAGGGGCAGCTAGGTGGCTCAGTGGATTGAGAGCCAGGCCTAGAGATGGGAGGTCCTGGGTTCAAAATATGACCACAGATATTTTCTAGGTATGTAACCATGGGTAAGTCACTTAACTTAAGCCCTTACCACTCTTCTGCCTTGGAATCAAAACACAGTATTGATTCTAAGATGGAAGGTAAGAGCTTAAAAAAAAAGTCTTGGGGAGAGGGCATCCAAGAGTAGCAGATTTGATTCATGTTTCATATTAAATGAACAACACAAACATACATGCAGACCTAATTTAAATGATCATCAACAATTTTGAAATCAATAGTTATGCTTCTTTGAGAGGACTAAAACCCTACCTCTTGGGTGGGGTTTACAGTGTAACAAGAAGAAATTGTTGCTAGCCCAGACAAGTGGCATGAAACCTAACCTCAAGTCAGTTGGGAGTTTCTAGGTGTGGCAGAGACCCCAAGATACACTAAAGCTACTACTGGGGAGCCTCTGCCAATGCTAGAGTAAGGGAAGGAGGTCACTTTGGGTGAGGCAGTGAATAATTATATTTAGGAGTTAAGGAAAAGAAATTGTCATCTGGTAGCATCTTATTTTAATTCATCATTCTTGCTAACTATATGCCACTCAGTTGTTTCTGTTCTACCGAGTACTGTCAATATGACCTTAAATTTCTTCTCCCAGAGACAAAGTCCTAGTTACCTTGTCTTAGTTACAGGGAGCATATAGGAACTGAATAGGGCTTTATGCAACTAGTATGCTCTTCCAAATGGAGCTGGACTGGGGATTAAATTTGCCTAAAGGTAGACTTTAAATACAAAGGATAATTTTCATACACAATCTGAAAATACATTTGACTCACTTTTTTTCCATTTATTCCAGAACCACAAGGTGAAGAGGAGAGCAGTGATGAAGACGATGGCAAGAAGCCCCGAAACCACAGAAAACAGGACACTGGGTTGGTCTTTAAATCTAGGAGAACCCACAATTAATCCAGGTTCCCTCTTCCCAGACTAGGTGGGGCTTTGCATATTTGCCTGACATATCAGAGTACCCTCCTGGCTGCATCAATCAGTGGATTCCACCACTGGGCATGGGCAAAATTTAGCAAATAATAGGATATGGGATTGGGGAAAGGTGAGGAAGAAGGAATTGAAAAGGAGTCAAGGATGTTCCCAAGGTTGAGAACCAGTGTGACTGGTAGGATGATGGTACATGGAATAGAAATGTGGAAGTTCGAGACATGGAAGACAATGAGTTCCATCTTGGACATATTGAGTTTGATGTTCCTATGGGACATCAAAATGGTGATATCCAGTAAGAATATGATGTAGGGGTTCCGGGTTAAGATGGTGGCAGAGTAAGAAGCAGCTCTTAACCTCTCCTGCCCGAAACCCACAAAACTCCTCAAGGGGACATAAAAACAAGTCCAGATGAATGGAGGAACCCCACAACAGGGCACAGCATGGAAGGTACGTGAAATCGAGGCATTTCCATGCTATAAAGGGGTGAAACAGCTCTCACTAAATCACGGGCTGAGCAACCACCCCACCCCTACCCCCTCCACACACAACACCTATAGCGCCGAAGCCAGCTAAAAAGAAATAGAGCAAGTTTGGGGCACCCATTGAGTCATTGGCAGCTCCGGGGCCTGTTCCTGAGAGTGGCGGGATTTGGGACCCCAGGAAGCTAGCGAGCGCACGCGGAATTTGAGCGCAGGAGCAGGACGCCCGGAGCAGACGCAGGGCGCAGAGCGCCGGCTGAGAGCGCAGGCACAGGTGGAGGCAGACACAGTAAGGAGCTAAAGCTCTGAAACCCTGAGTGGGGAACCAGTGCAGACGGGCATACGACTGTGGAAGCAGTGCCCTGAGACCTGTAAAGAAACCTCCGGCAGAGATCAAGCAAGGGGGTCCACCAAGGGGCTTGACCTTGGAAAAAACCAGACAGACCTCAGGAGCCAATAGACCGCGGACAGACCCTGAGCGCAAGGATAAACCTGAGAAGCTGCTGGGCTAACGATGGCTACTCAGTCTCAGGAAGCTCAGAAGAGAAAGATTAACAACAAGAAAAAGAAGTCTTTAACACTTGACAACTTTTACACAGAGAAAATCCAGACAACCGAGCAAACAGAGGAGGAGAACAATCAAGCATCCGGACCCTCCTCAAATAAGGAAAACTCCTCACAAGCTATGGAAGAGTTCAAAACTGAGATTTTGAGGAAAATGGAAGAAATCTGGCAAGAAAATAACAGTTTAAAAGGTAGAATCCTGCAATTGAAAAGTGAGGCTTAGAAACCAAATGAACTGATAAGCAAATTGAACACCAGAAATGACCAGATTGAAAAGGAATACCCGAAGATTATAGCCGAAAACCAGAAGATCATAGCCGAAAACCGAAAGATTATAGCCGAAAACCAATCCCTAAAGGCTAGAATTGAGCAATTGGAAGCTAATGATCTCTCAAGACAACAAGAACAAATAAAACAAAG
>NC_058133.1:106287676-106325661 GCF_016433145.1 Gracilinanus agilis | reverse complement strand
TGGTAAAATTGAATGTAATGGACCTCTGTACCAGCAGCAATACAATGACCCAGGACAATTCTGAGGGATTTATGGTAAAGAATGCTACCCACATTCAGAGGAAGGACTGCAGGAGAGGAAATATATAAGAAAAACAACTGCTTGAACACATGGGTCAGGATGGACATGATTGAGGGTGTGGACTTGAAACTACCACACCAATGCAACTACCAACAATTTGGAAATTGGTCTTGATCAAGGACACATGACAAAACTAGTGGAAATGTGCGTTGGCCATGGGTGGGGGGAATGTGGGGGGTGAAGGGGAAAGGAGGAGCATGAATCATGTAACCATGTTAAAAATGAATATTAATAAATGTTTGAAAAAAAAGAATATGATGTAGGGATAGAGTTAGAGTTCAGGAGAGAGATTAGATGTGAAGACCCTCTCTATTTCTGTTTGTCTGTTTCCATATAACTATAATGATAACTGTCTGTCTGTCTGTCTGTCTCTATCTATTCAGTTCTTCTGTTTAGCTATTCAGTTGGTCTACTCATGTCTGACTTTTTGTGACCCCATTTAGATACTGGAGATGGTTTGTCATTTCCTTCTCCAGCTCATTTGACAAATGAAGAAACCAAGGCAAACAAGATTAAGTGACTTGGTCATGGTTATATAACTAATAAGTGTCCAGGCCAGATTTGAACTCAGGAGGATGAGTTTCTGATTTGGTATTCCATTCATCTATCCAATATGCCACCAAGCTGCCTCTCCCCTACCCACCTGTGTAGACATATAGATATACCCATATATGTATACTTTTAAATACATTTATACATGTATACATATGGGAAGACAATGAGTTCCATCTTGGACATACTATACTTGATGTTCTTCTAAGACATCAAAGTAGAGATGTTCAATAAAAAACTGGTAATGTAGGAAAAGAGTTGGAGTTCAGGAAAGGCATTAAGTCTCTCTCTGCTTCTCTTCGTGTGTGTGTGTGTGTGTGTGTGTGTGTGTGTGTGTATTTATATATAAACACACATATATGGAGACTATATATACATACACAAGCATACCTATATACATAAACATGTATGTTTATACATATAAATACACATATATGCATATACGTATACACATATATGTGTATGAACACACATAAAACAAATATACACATATACTTATATAAATGACTCATGTACATAGAAGTAATAATTAAACCAATGGGAACTGATAAAATGGACAAGGGCATATCGAGAGATGAGGTCCCAGGATAGATAATAAGTATTAAATATAGTACTTGCAAAGACAAAAAAATCAAAATCAAAACCCTTGCTTTTATGGAACTTACAATAAATTCCACCCATTTCTAGTACCTTCATTCACACCACTCTCCTCCTACACATACCACTTAAGCATTATCTACGTAATTTTAGATACATTGATATGGCAGATCTGTTAGAATGTATGTCACGCTAATATATCTTATCATATATCTATAAAACATAATCAGCAACATAACATAACAACATACTGTAATATATTATATTATGTTTTATACTATATCACAGATTTTATTTATTTTATACAAGGAAGGTATTCCTACATCTTGGCAGATGGTTCATAGTAACAATACTTTGCTAATATGGTTACACTGAACTATTTAAAAACAAAACAAAAGAAACAGTTCTTGCAATGTGTGTCTTTTCTAGTTTCTATTCCACACAGGCGTGGATTTGGAGGCAAGGATGCTGTTATATTTAAGAAGTGCTTTCAGTTGCGATGTGATTGTCTTGTGACTCTCTGAAGTAGCTAGTACAAATGTCATTATCCCTCATTTTCCATAAAAGAGAACAGGCTCAGAAAGGTCAAGCAAGCTGCCCAAGATCATACTGTTAATAAATGACCAATTTGGAATGAGCTTAGGCCTGTCTGTCAGTACAGTGTGGCTTCCAGCAAACCATGCTGCCTCACCTAAAATACTACACTGCTGTAATAGGCTGGGCTGGTAGATGTATTTATTTTCCTTTGAGGGAGAAGGAGATTGGGACCTAATGCTTCCTGTACATGCTTGATTCACATTTATCAAGTTCTTGCTGGGTGCTAATAAGACAAAGAATAAGAATTGGGAGGTAGAAAGTTGGGGGTTGTGGAGGGAGAAAAGTGGGAATAGGTCCATAGTTGAGTAAGGGATGAAATCTGTCCATTCTAATATTTTTCCACCCTCATCTGTGTTTGCTTCTCACTCTTCTTTCTCATGAGTTCCTTGGCTTCAGGGAATGAGGGAACAAGGAAAGTCTTGCCTGGGTTTTCATGGATTTTTTGGCAATGGGACTTGGTAACTCAAAACTGAGTGGCAGCTGAGTAGCAATTCACAAAAGCAATTGTAATCCTGAAGGGCAGGCCCTAAAGTCACACTGTCTGTTCCCATGAAATGGAATCCCCAATGTGCTCAGTGTAGGGACTGTGCGCCTGAAAGAAAGTCTCTAAACCCAACTAAAAAGTGGCTCATCCTAAGTGTGATCCAAGGTCACATCTAAAGTTACATCTGGTTTTGCTAATAAAAGCAATATAATAATCCAGGACAATTCTGAGGGACTTAAGAGAAAGAACGCTATCCACATCTAGAGAAAGAACTGTGGGAGGAGAAACGCAGAAGAAAATATATGATTTATCACTTATTTTTCTAGGTATAGGATTTGGGATTTTGGTTTTAAAGGATTGCTCTATTACAAGAATGAACAATTTGGAAACGGATTTTGAGTGATAATATTAATAAACCAGTGAAATTGCTTGTCAACTCTGGGAGTGGGGAGGGAAGAGGGGAGGGAGACAACAAGAATCATGTAACCATGGAAAAAAATTTTTAAATTAAGTTAATTTTTTAAAAAAGTTACATCTGAGACTGCTTCTGATGTTGAAATGCAGATTGATACTCTGTCTGTCTGAACAAAAACCCTAAGTAGCCATACCTCTCAGTTAGTCAATACTTATTAAATGCTGATTTTGTGTCAGGTATTGTCCTAAGTACTGGGAACAATTCAAACAATGTTCAGTTTCCACGCTCATTGCCTTCCTTAGAGTATGCACAGAAAAGACAAATAAAATTAAATGAAATTTAAAAATAGTCCCTTCAAGGAGCTTGTAATAGAATGAGGGAGTGTCAAGAAAACATATATTTTTAAAAGCTATAAATAGGGAAAACAGGAAATAATTAAAAGAAAGGAAGGTCCCAGAATAAAAAAGGGATTGAAAACATCTTCCTGTGGAAGGTGGGATTTTAGTTGGAACTGGAAAGGAATCAGCGAAGTAAATAGATAGCTTGGGAAGAGCATTCCAAGAATGGGGGATAGTCAGGAAAAATACCTGGAGCCAAGGAATGGAGCATCTTGTTTAAGGAGGCCAGTGTCACTGGATTGAAGAATACATGGTAGGAGGTAGAGGTAGTTAGGTGCTCAGTGGATAGAGCACCAGGAGAGGGGGGAGGGGTCCTGGGTTCAAATTGGCCTCGGATACTTCCTAGCTGTGTGACCCCAGGAAAGTCACTCTCAACTCCCATTGCCTAGCCTTTACCACTCTTCTGCCTTGGAGCCAATACTTAGTATTAATTTTAAGACAGAAAGTAAGGGTTTTAAAAATATATGTGTAAGTAAGGGAGTAAGATTTATGAAGACTGGAAAAATGAGGATGTTGAGGGCCATATAAAGAGCATTGAATGATCGATTGAACATTTTGTATTTGATCCTGGAGACAATAGGGAGCCACTGGAGTTTACTGAGTATGGGAGTGACACAGTCAGACCTGCACATTAGTAAAATTACTTCGGTGGCTAAATGAAGGAAAAATTGGAGTGGGGAGAGATTTGAGACAGATGGACCTGATGTGGACTGAAATGCCCTGCAAACCCTGCTAAATAGCTGTAAACAATCAAACGATTACAAACATCGAGTTGATTAGAATGGAGCCATCCATCTTTCATATATGACATACAAGTTGCTTAGATTTACAATTATGAGAAAACTCCTTACTTCAATCTTAACCTAGGTCCTTGGTTGGGGGTGTCTGGACAGCAAGTACAGGGGATTCAGTTTCCAATGACATGGGACTAAGTTCAAACAATGATCAATTTCCACATTCACTGCCTTTCTTAGCCCAGAAAAGAACAAAACTTGATTAAAGTTGACCCAGGGCATTTAACTATCATTAACACCATTTACATTATGGTTTGCTCCCTACAGAGGGCAAATAGAGTGGATGAAGGGTAAAGTGACTTTAGTTTCCTGGAGACACAGGGCAACAACTGCCCAAACAAATCATTCCCTTTTTAGTGACTAATCAAGATAAAAAGCATTCCTGAAAACCTCTACCCACCTTTTACTCTTCAGCTCTCTCTCCCTCTCTAACTTTTACTCTTACCATACCTCCTTACCTCCCTATCTTACCTTAATTACTTACTTACTATACTAGCTACTCTGTTAGTATATTGTCTTATAATAAAGCTTGTTTCATGGGAATGGAGTCAGTTTGAGTCATCAATTAATTCTTTGGACGAGATCCAATTAGCACTGCCCCCATCAGTCCTGCCAGCAGGCTATTGCAATAGTCCAAGCATGAGTTAAAGAGACCTCCACCGTGATGATGATGACGGCTGTATTTGAGGAGAAGAAGGCATATTTGAGAAAGATTATTCCCGAGGTGAAATTAAGAGGCTTTGTAAAGAGATTGGCTATGATAGGGGAGGGGTGAAAGCCAGTGAAGAGTTGAGGATGACATCTTTGTTGTGAGCCTAAGAGATTATGAGGATGATATTATTTGCAATAGTTATAAGGAAGTTAGCAGGGGGAGAGGTATTTAAGGGGGAAAATAATGAGTTCAGTTTTGGATGTGTTGAATTTATGAAGCCTACCAGACATCTAGTTCAAGATATCTGAAGGACAATTGGAAATGTGACATTGGGGATCAGTAGAAGAGAGGTTAGGGCAGGATAGGAAAATTTGAAAATCATTAGAATATATAAAAATAAAATTAAATCCACACTTGCCGATGAAGTTACCAAGTGAAATAGTATAGAGGGCACAGAGAAAAGTACATAGGACAGAACCCTTTGGGACATTTATTTTTAGAAGGTGTGACATGGATGAGGAGCCAGCAAAGTAGACTGAGGAGCTGTTTGATGGGAAAGAAACCCAGAGAGTGGTGTTTCAAAAACCTAGAGAAAAGAGAGGAACCTATCTAATCCAATCCAATAAGTACTCCAACTCTACCGCCTTGACTAAGAATGAGCCAAGATATGAATGACTGAAGCTGTAGTCGGTGCTGGAAAGTTTGGCCAGGGAGGCCTCTGTTACTAAGAGAGATCTGAGTTTCAATAATTGCTAGAAGATGGAAGGAATGGAAAAGGGAAAGATTTAGGATGAAGGGAAGTTTATTGCCCATGGAACAGGCATTCCAGAGGGCACAGTGGAAGGAATTGGATGGTGCTTGGTTGGGGCTTTGAGGTAGGAGTGTTAAATGGGGATGGGAATAAGGAATTGGGAGGTGGGTGATAGGGAATGGAATTTGGATTATGACTGATAGCCTCTCTAAGCAAGAAGCTGCCCAAGTGAATGTAAGCAACGTGGGCACAGGAGACTGTCAGCTCCTTGAGAGCTTTTCTCTTTGTATCTATAGCGCCTAACAGTGCTGGATACATATACGATTCTTAAACGCTTACTGAATTGAATTGGGGATTAACTAATTTTTGTCATGTCTTCTTGACTCCAAGCAGACAGAATTTGAAATGTGCCACATAGCTTTTTGCTGGGAAAATCCCCCACTAAGGCTGCTATCTAGTTTTTACAAAGACACCCACAATCCTTCCACTCTCCGCCTGCAACACAAACCACACAATAGATCCCATCAAGTGTATCTAGATAGTCTCAGTTTTAGTGGCAACAACATTGTCAAGATGAGAGTTTCCCAGAGGAAACTTGTACTCTCCATATAATCTAATGGTGAGGAAAACTCCATCTGCTAGTCCATTAAAGCAAGTCTTTAAATGAACACTCACCCATTGGGGCTACCAACAATCTGTGGGATGGTGGTGTTTTCCATAATCTTCTCTTTGTTCCAGGAGATTAAGGAGTGGGTGTTTCCAGTGTGGGTTAAATTGCCAAAAAAAACACACAAAAACGAACACCTGAATTGGGGAAAGTAGATAATCTATTAGTTCTTTCTAAGTCCACTCTCTTCAATTATCATAGACTTCTCCACTACTCATTTATTGAAATAGGTAGCTAGCCAGCCCCCCCTTTTTTTTTTAACACAGAAAGCCTTTTGAGTTGTTGTTTCCCCAGAGCAAAAGTGAATTTGCCTGTTATTTGTATCTAATGATGCTCAATCTAATTAGCTTATTACCCAGTTAATACCAAACTACATAGAAATCTGCTTGTTTTCTGTGTTCCTTTCTTGTTTCTTCCAGGATCTCCCAATTAAAATCTTTAAAAGATTGTTTTAAACAAGACTCACAGGATTAGAGGATTCAGAGCTGGAGATTATGTAGATCAACTCCTTCTTTTTGCAGATAAGTGAACTGAGACTCAGAGGAGCAACTTGTCCAAAGATCCAGAATAGCTAAGTAGAAAGAATAATAGACTTGGAGTCAGGAAAATCTGGGTTTAAACCCGTAATACTTACTAAATGTGTGACAGATATGTCATTTAACTCTCTGGGCTTCATTTCCCTCATTTATGAAATGATGGAGTTGGACTCAATGACTTTCAAGGTCTCTTCTAACTCTAAATCTCCAATCCTAAATCAAAGAGCCAAAATTCAAATCTATCATCTATTCCACTCAGTCCAGTTGGCTTTCCACTCTAATATGCTGCCTCTCCTACAAAGAAATCTCCTTTTTCTGCATTCCTTTCTTCCCAGTGTTCCTAATCCTACCTTCCATCTTTCCTCAACAAACTTCTTTGTCCCTGTCTTTGCTATCTCTGTCCTGGATTGGTTGACCTAACTAGCTGAACTCCTCCCATGTAGATCCATTCTATATTGCAACCTATGACCTACCTCTGTATCCAGAAGTGGTTTAAGTGACATTTTGTGATCTTTGCTTCCTTGTGAGTGGGCATGTGAGCAAAGAGTGTAGTACATGAAGCATGCAAGAGTGAAGGGAGATGACGAGGTGATAGGAAGCCCTTCTAAGCTGTAGAGCCTCCTTATGCTGTTAGAAGGTAGCTGGTGGCTTTACTGGAATGGAAATAGAAAGTCAGCTACAGGAAGCATCAATACCAATGTGCTGATGTAGCAAGGGGGCACAGGAAGTGCTGAGCAGTGTTTAAAACAAAGGGAGAATAAATATTTTCAGCACTTACTCTGTACTTAGTATTTACCATCTGTTTTGTAGCATGTAATAGGGAGCAGGGAATAAACCACTCTGGATCCCCAGCACAGGAAGGACACATTATTCCACCTGGAATTCTGACACTGTAGGATTAGTTAACTCGCAGTTGGACTTCTCTTTTCTCAGGAATTCAGAAAATGGCAGAACTCACTCAGGTTGTTTTGCCAGTCTACTTTCCACCACCAATAACTGACCCTTCCTTTCCTTCCTTCTTCTCCTGGCAGGATGTAAGCTCCTTGAGGGCAGATATTGTTTCATTTTTGTCTTTGCGTTTCCACACAAAGCACCCTCCAGCACCCAGCACAGAATCTGGGCCCAGGATTTATAAATGCTCTTTGATTGGGACTTGCTAAGGGAAAAGGGTTCTCTCCTGTTCTCAGTAGTCTTCAAAGTGGTTAACATGACTTTACCCCCTTGGTGTCATGCCCCATCAGCCTGAAAATCAGGAAGTTTTTGCCAAAGCATCTGATTTGAATGAAAGGTCCCCTTTTCATTTGGCTAACCTTTATAATATTTATTATTCATTGTTCTATGCAGTGCAGTGAGCATTCTTTTAAGTGTTCTATCTCCAAACCTACTCCCATGTACCTTCTCCTTTCAAATCAGGAACAAAGGAATAAAATGCAACAAAAGAATTAGATACAAATAACCTTTATAACATCTCACTGTGGTCACTTGCCACATCTGTAGACTAACATAAACACTTTTCTTTATGCCTCCTTCCTTCCTCTTTCTATTCTTTTTTTAAACCTTACATTCTCTCTTAATATCAATTCTAAGACAGAAGAGTGGCAAAGGTTAGGCAATGAGTGTTAAGTGACTTGCCCAGGGTCACTAGCTGCTCCTTCCTTCCTTCCTTCCTTCCTTCCTTCCTTCCTTCCTTTCTTTCTTTCTTTCTTTCTTTCTTTCTTTCTTTCTTTCTTTCCTTCTTTCCTTCTTTCCTTCTTTCCTTCTTTCTTTCTTCCTCAACTTAAAAACATTCTTGTCTGGGGCAGCTAGGTGGTTCAGTGGATTGAGAGCCAGGCCTAAAGATAGGAAGTTCTGGGTTCAAATTAGACCTTATATACTTCTAGCTTTGTGACTGTGGGCAAGTCACTTAACTCCCATTGCTTAGCTTTTACCATTCCTCTGCCTTGGAACCAATATATAATATTGATTCTAAGACCAAAGGTAAGGGTTTAAAAACAAAACAAAACAAAACAAAACAACTTCCTTGTGCTGTTCCCCTATGTTCTCCCCTTGCAAATCATTTTTAGGTCTGAACCCAGAGGCAGTATGTTGTGCTGGATAGAGAGCTAGCCTTGAAGCTGGAAAAACCTGGGTTCAAATCACACCTCTAACACAAACTAGCTGTGTGTGACCACCGGGGAAGTCATTTTAACCTCTCAGGCCTCTCAGCAACTCTCTAAATCTAAAAAGAAGCTGCACAGATGTTGCCTGTCATTGGCAGAGGTAGTTTCTTCATCCAGGGAGTCTCCAATAAGGTCATTAACCCTTCTCTAATATCCTATTCCCTTAGAGGAATACCCTTATATTCTGAAGACTTCTAAGGAAAACTTTTTCACACATCTTATAAGTTGGTTTAGATATTTTTCACTCCTTGCTCCCTTCTTTCCTTATTGGGAAAGGGCGGTGTGGGGGGGATGGGGGAGCGGGTCCTAAATTTCATCATCTTCAGGGTGAATGGATGTCTTACTGTCTGGAGCAAGAGGCCAATGGCTTCTGTTCCCCCTTCCCCAAGATTCATTTTCTTTCCCAGAAAAATGAATGTAGATATTCATTCATCATGATGTCCTTCCTCATCATGAACATCCAATTACATTTTCCATTTAGAAATTCAGTCCTCAGTTATAAATCCTCCCTTACATGTGGAGTTAATCCACTGCTCATTTTAGTTTCATAAATCCATTACACTATCTCAATGAGTCTCTGTCTCTCTTTCTCTCTCTGTCTCTGTCTCTGTCTTTGTCTCTCCCCTCAAAAGAGATTGTAGATAAGAAGGAGTCTGGCATCATGGATAAAATGTTAGATTTGAAGTCAGAAAGAGCTGGTTTGAATCTTCTTGTGACATTTCCTAGCTGGGTCACTCTGGGCAAGTTATTTGACTTTTTTTCTCTCCCTTTACTGGGGAGAAGGTAGGTAAGATCCAGGTCTAGAGATGAGAAGTCCAGTGTTCAAATTTGGCCTCAAACACTCTGTACCTCTGTGACCCTGGGCAAGTCACTTAACCCCCCATTGTCTAGCCCTTGTAGCTCTTTTGCCTGGGAATGGATACATAGTATTGATTCTAAGACAGAGGATAAGGTTTTAAAAAACAAAAACAAAAACCCCTTCCCTTCTTAGAATTCATCCTAAGTATCAGTTCCAAGGCAGAAGGGCAGTAAAGGCCAGGCAATTGGGGTACAGTGACTTGCCCAGGGTCACACGGCTAGGAAGTGCCTGTGGCCAGATTTGAGCCCAGGTCTTCCTTACTTCAAGCCTGGCATTCTATCCAGTGTGTCACCTACCTGCCTCGACTGTCTCGTTTTTACAATGACACCGATGAACGAACTTGATTCTAGCCACCCCATCCGTTTTCTCACTCCCCATATAGCAATCTTTTTAAAAAGAAACTTTTCCCCATAAGAAATCTTACCCAGTAGGAAGCAGAAAGGGTAGGTGAGCTTTGAAACTGACAGGAATTCGATTCACCCACAGATCAGTTCTGGATCATAATCTGTCTCTGGGTCAGCTTCTCCCTCTGAGGAGTCTCTTATCTGGAGTTCTAGCACCTCACTGCTGTGAGCCCCTAAAGCACCTAGGTTGCTGGAACAGGTGGGAGGAGACTTGATGAGAAAGAGAGAGACTCCCTCAGCATAAGCCTGAGCGTTGAGCCCACTGAGGGAGGGCACAGTGAAGAGGAAGGGGACATGGGAGTAGGTTTGGAAATAGAGCATTGAAACAAGGTTCATTGCCCATTCTCCTCCTCCTCCTCACTTAGGAAATCTGTCTGTTGTGGGGTTGTTGTTTAAGTCTTTCCTGGGGGGGGGGTGTTGACGTGGATGTGGGTGAGGGTGTGAATCTTTCAGAAGCTTGTCCCTCTTCCCAACCTCCTACCCGCCTGCTCTCTCCATTTCAAATCTGGCCAATATTCACCTCTACCTTTCTTCTGATTATTTTTCCTCCTTTGGAGCTTTGACAACACCATCTTTCCCCCTCCCACTAGTGTACGTGTCACTCTGCCTTTTGCGTCACAGAGATATGTGCATGTCTCACTAGATTCTTGGTATCTCCAGGGCCCTTGAAGTGTGCCTTTTTTTATTTCCCAGATCCCTTTGCAGTTTGCAGATGGTAGATAAGACAGAGTCTGGCATCATGGATAGAATGTTGGATCTGTAGTCAGAAAAAGCTGATTTGAATCCTCTTGTGACACTTCCTGTAACTTTAAGTAAGTTATTTGACTTTTCTGTGCCTCAGTTGTTTTTTTTTCTAATCTATAAAGTGGGGTTTTATATTTTACAGGCAGCTAGGTGGTACAGTAGATAGGGTTCTTAACTTAGATGTCATCAAGACCTGACTTCAAATCTGGACTTGTTTCAACTCTAGATTCAGACATTTGATAGTTGTGTGTGATCCTGGGCAAGTCACTTGACCCTATTTGTCTCGGATTCCCCATCTATAAAATGTGCTGGAGAAGGAAATGGCAAACTATTCTAGTATCTTTGCCAAGAAAACCCACAAAGGGGTCAAGAAGAGTCAGACGTGACTACAAAATGACTAAAACAACCACAACAAAATGTAGTTAAGATTATCTACCTCACAATACTGTTGGAGGGGAAATGCCTGAGTCAAACCTTACCATGCTATATAAATATGGACAATTAACAAATAAATGTATGTGGTTTACTATTAAAGTTTATTATTAACTATTGCACAAATAAAAGTGTTTTTTTGAAAATAAAATTAACTAGAAATTAATAAGTAGTTGGTCTCCATCATCCATTGTCTCTCTAAACACCTAACACTAAAGTGGTATAACATCCCCCAGGCGGAGTGGACGGATCACTGAGATTCTAGCAGTCAGGTCACTATGACCCTTGTTATGTCTCTCATCCCCCTTCTTTTAATTCTTCCTTCTCTAAGCCAGACATAACCCACTTAACATTATTAATTGGCTCCATGAAAATCACATTTTTGGCAGCATGATGTTTCAGGGGCAACACAGTAGGCAGAGCCCTAGGCTTGGAGTTGGGAGGACACAGGTTCGAATTTGACTTCAGACAAGTCCTAGCTGTGTGACCCTGGGTAAGGGACTTAACCCTTACTGCTTAGCCTTTGCTGTTCTTCTGTTCTAAGAAAGAAAGTAAGAGTTAAAAAAAGAAGAAGAAAATTAAATTTCTGGCAGGATGATGTTTCAAGAAACACTTCTACCAAAAGAACTGTTATAATGGAGTGATCAGCTAACCCAGTGGATCCCAAACTTTTTTGGCCTACCACCCCCTTTCCAGAAAAAATATTACTTAGTGCCCCTGGAAATTAATTTTTTTTAAATTTTTAATAGCAATTAATAGGAAAGATAAATGCACCTGTGGCCATCACCACACTGCTGGATTACTGCAGCACCTACCAGGGGGCAGTGGCACCCACTTTGGGAATCACTGAGCTAACCTATATTCCAGGAGTTTTGCAACTTTATGGTAAGAGTGGTTATTATGGTTATGATAAAGATGATTAGAATAAATTAACTACTTTGTAGCAAAAGGATGTTTATTGGACTACCTTTCTATAGGGCATATTTTCATTCCCTCTTCCTCGTCCCCTCCAACCTCCATCCAATTTTAGAAACAATGGTGTGAGAATTCTTATTCATAACAATGAGGGGGCAATTACTATTTTCTAGAAGGCAGGGGGTTATTGAATATAATTATAGGATTTACAACTAGGCAGGAGCTTTGAGATTATCTAGTTAAACAAACTTATTTAACTGATGAGGAATCAGGTCTAGAGCTGTGACTCTGAATTCAGGCCTTTTCCCATTATACCACGTATATTACAGATTACTCTTCCTTGAGCTAATAAATCTCTTCCTTCCTCCTCCTCCTCCTCTTCTTCTTCCTCCTCCCACACTTGTTTTTCCTTTGTATACCTTAGTCAGTTCCCTTCTCCTCCCTCCAAGTGGGTTGTGGGAACTAGAAGGAGACCTACTGTGACCCAGATAAACTCATTTTTGTGCCATTTCACATTTACTCTGATGTACTCTGTGGGTGCTTTCTTCTCCAGTGAATGTAAAGGGAAGAGTTGAGAACACAGAGTCGTGAGACCTGGGCTCAGTTCTAGCTTTGACACTTACTGAACCCGTGACCTTGGTCCAGGACTTTAAACCTCTCTGGGCCAAAGTGTCCTCATCTATAAAGTGAAGAAAATAACAACTCTCATATTGCCAGAGTACTTTGAGACTTCCAGAAAGGTGAACTGTGTCTACTACTACTACCAGCATAGCTGGCCCTATATGTACACCAATGGCACCACTACAGCTGGCTCTCTGTACCCATATGGGTGTTGGACCCACCCAAGTGTAATGACCTGTAATTGAGCTATAAACTCCAATGACAGGAAGTTGAAGATTGCTTGCATTATTGAGCTCTTTATAAAAGAGGTTTAATACATGTTGATTTTACTGTGGCTCTACCTTCTGACTCATTTTTTTCTTCCACTACCAAGTACTATAATTTTGCTTATTGGAGTTTCTTTATGGTATCTAAGAGCTATACCTTGTTTCCCTGAACCTGGGGGACCCAGGTTCAGGCAGAAGAGGAATAATCCTCATCACCTTGGGCAAATTATTTCACATATAACGGGTTCACTTTCCTCATATATAAAATATATGAGTTGAAAAAGATGATCTCTTAGGTCCATTACAATTCTAACTTTTGTGTAAGATGTTACAATGAAATAAAGAAACTGAGTATTATCCAAATTATTTATTTACAAGGTATGCAGTTGCAGAAACAAATCGGGACCGAGGCTCTTGGTAGCCAAGGACCCTGAAACTTGGTTTCTATGTGGTATACAATTTGGAGAGAGAGAAAAATAGGAAAAACAGGATTATAGGGATTTAGATATCTGATTTCTCATTGGAGGAGAGCATCAGAGGGTGGCACTAAGGTTGAGAGAGAGATGGGGGTAGTTTTGCAATGTTTCTTAAGATGGGTGACCTTTCAGGGGCAGCTAGGTGGCTCAGTGGATTGAGAACCAGGCCTAGAGACAGGAGGTCCCGAGTTCAAATGTGGCTTCAGACACATCCTAGCCATCTGACCCTGGGCAAGTCACTTAACCCCCTAACCTAGCCCTTCCTACTCTTCTGCCTTGGAGCTAATATACAGTATTGATTCTAAAATGGAAGGTAGGAGTTAAAAAAAAAAAGGTGAGCGACCTTTGGAAGGAAGAGTACGCCTATTACTTTTCCAAAATCAGGTGACTTACAAGCATTTGGAACTTAATTTCACAAAATGGTAGATAAAAGCAAAATGGAGTCACTAATGCTAGTTTTTGATTTAATAAAAAAAAATGGTAAACTCTAAAGTGCAACTAGCTGTTTTTTTTTTTTTATCATCATCATGCTTGACTAAGTCAGCCAATAGTGTTTCAGACACTGTGCTAGATTAACCATAGCTTGCTTATGAGAACTTTTTTTCTTGCCCTGCTCTCTGAAAGCAACACATTTAGACATTTTGCTACTAAGAATCATACAAAAACATATATGGGATAAAAATAGCAAAAGGCAAATCACAAAGTTTACAAAGATCTCTGTGGTCAGACCTTCCTAAGGTTCAGAAATGCAGATCTTTCCAAAGGTTTGTTATAGTTTAAAATCCTATGACTTGGTTTGGCACTACAGTTAGCTCCCACCTTTTCAAAGTTACTTCTTTAACCCTTAGGTCCAGATGTAGGGTTTCCAGGACTGTATTAGGCACTTCCTTTTTTGTCCTCCTCTGTATGCCTCCTAACCAGATGAATTTTTCTTCTAGGCTTCTAGTCTGGAAAAAAATATCTTAGCCATTTCTTTCATATTAGGTATTGTGAGTCACGGTTATGAAAAGATCATGTCTGGGCTTTATGGTTGAGGATATCCTTTGCTCTCTGGCCTAGTCCTTATTGCTCTTCTGCCTTGGAAACAATACATAGTATTGATTCTAAGATGGAAGGTAAGGGTTTAAAAAAAAAAAAGATATCAAAAAGTGCTTCCCTCTGACTTCTGGAGATCCCAAAGTTCTCCTGGAAGCACATTCCTTCTCTCCTTCTCTCTCTCCCTCTCCCCTTTTACCTATCTTTCACTCCTTACATGTATGTGTGTGTGTATGTGCATATATATATATGTATATATATATATATAAATGTGTGTAACTATAAACACACACAAGCATGCACACCCAAATTTCTTCCCAATATAGAGTGGGATTAGAACACTTCTCATAGATTCTACATGGGGATGAGACTGTGCAATGATCTCAAAGAGCATATGTAGAGATGGGCTCGTGCCCTAGATCTTTCCACTGGGTCACTTGTGCTCTGGTTTCTTGTTAAAGGCATGTACCAGAGTAGAGGATCCTGGTTAGTCCCTTGGTAGCTGACTGTGTGTGTGTGTGTGTGTGTGTGTGTGTGTGTGTGTTGGTGTTGGGGTGTGAGAGGGGGCATTGGCAGATTCATGGAGGAAGATTGGTGACCCAGTCAGGAAGATTTTCCCATTCTATTTGCCATAAGAAACGAAGAGAGCTGATTCCCTCCATATCACTGGTGGTGCCAGGAAGAGCCAGCATTGGCTATATTCCAACAAAGAGGCCACTTTGGAAAAAAAGCTGAACCTCTTCTCTCCTTATGGTATATGGAGTGGGAGAGCCCTGGAGATCATCTAGTCCAACTCCCTTATTTTTTCCAGGAGATTATCTTTGTTTAGTCTTTCTAAAGAAAATGTTAATTTACTTCTAGTATGCCACTCCTACCCTTATGCTCCCAAACTGAATCTTCCCCACAAACATTGAGCAAAAGTCAATGGACAGAGAGTCAGGCCTAGAGATAGGAGGTCCTAGGTTCAAATCCGGCCTCAGCCACTTCCCAGCTGTGTGACCCTGGGCAAGTCACTTGACCCCCATTGCCCACCCTTATCACTCTTCCACCTATGAGACAATACACCGAAAGTTAAGGGTTAAAAAAAAAGAAGTCAATGGACAGAAGGTTCAAATCCGACCTCAGACACTTCCCAGCTGTGTGACCCTGGGCAAGTCACTTGACCCCCATTGCCTACCCTTACCACTCTTCCACCTATAAGTCAATACACAGAAGTTAAGGGTTTAACATAAAAAAAAAATTACAAAAAAAAAAAGTCAATGGACAGAGCAGTAGGAGAGTATAAGCACCTCTGTGCTCACATCCATCCTGTCTTTTACACCTCAAAAGAAGACCAAAATATGTCTTCTCCTCTTTCTATGGGCCTAAGAGTCAACAATTTCATTTTAAAGAGGAGAGAACTGAGATTCCAAGTAGTGAAGTGACTTGTTATGGTTATAGTTTCTGGGAAATAATGATCGAAGACAGAACATTGGAAGGAAGAGCAGCTAATTCACTAAATAGACCTTATATTTTGCATTAAATGACCTTCAATGTTCCTTCTAACTTGAAATGATAAGGTCCTATAATCCTTTGCTTCTTCTTTTCAAAGGTAGCTAGGTGGCACAGTGGATAGAGCACTGGGCTTGGAGACAGGAAGACCCAAGTTCAAATCTGGCCTCAGACACTAACTTTTGGAATCTGGGCAAATCACTTTACTGCTATCTGGCTCAGTTTCCTCAACTGTAAAATAGAGATAAATTATAGCATCTTCTTCTCAGGGTTGTTGTGAAGATCAAATAAGATATATGTAAAGCACTTATTATAGAGTAGGTTCTTAATAAATACTTATTCCCTCCCTCCTATATGGCTTTCCTTCTTTTCATTTAGGAACTACAAATTACTGGAGAAGGGCAGCTAGGTGATACAGTGAATAAAGTGCTCCAACTGGAATTAGGAAGATCCAAGTTCAAATTCTGATTCAGACACTTACTACACTGGGGTGATCCTGGGTAAGTCACTTAAGCTTGACTTTTCAGTTTTTCATTATAAAATAAGCTGGAGAAGGAAATGGCAAACCATTCCAGCATCTTTGCCAGAATAAGTCATGAAGTGTTGGACACAACTGAAACAACTGAACAATAACTAAATTACTGGATTCATTTTTCCTTTAACTCCCATAATTCTCTCTTTATCATGAATATATTGGCACCATTACTTCTTGATATAAGTCTGGAACACCTACCCAGTGGCTAGAATCTTGTGACAATCACTCGATTATAATGACAAATATTTGTCACATGTATAGTTACATAAAATTGAGAGCAATTGAATATGAATCTATACAAGTTATATGTGTGTGTATTCACTTAAGAAATATTTATTAAGGCTTACTACATGTACTATGTTTTGGGAGACAATGCAGTGTAATGGAAAGAGTGTTAGATTTGTAGTCAGGAAGTCACGTATTAGGGAGGAAAAGAATAAACATTCTTTAAGTGCTTACTATGTGCCAGAAAGATGAGTTCAAGGTCAACTTCTTAAACTTATTAGGTGTGTGAATTTAGGTGAATATTAATCTCTAGGCTCTTTGTACCTTAGATAATTCCCTAATACTTGTGTAGATTATTTTTTTCATTTATTAATATTGTTTGAACCTAACTTTATTGTGATTAGATTGAACCCAGAATGTCATGCTTACCTCAGTAACTCTCCAGGAAGATTAGACATGACTACAACAAATTGTAGGGTTCCTTAAGGTCCTGGATCCACTTAAAACATCTTGATCTTGTTTTTTTTTTTTCTTTTTCTTTTAAACCCTTAACTTCTGTGTATTGGCTCTTAGGTGGAAGAGTGGTAAGTTTGGGCAATGGGAGTCAAGTGACTTGCCCAGGGTCACACAGCTGGGAAGTGTCTGAGACTAGATTTGAATCTAGGACCTCCCATCTCTAGGCCTGACTCTCAATCCACTAAGCTACCCAGCTGCCCCTTGATCTTGTTTTGACCAGGCCCCCTTGTGTTTTGACTTCGCTCAAATTTTATTGAATGTTTATATTTACTGATAGCTGTCTCAATCTACCTTGCTTTCAAATTGCCCTCTCGGCAAAATTAATTGTATATATGTGGTTAGCATGTGGGTTGTTGTGTTCAGTGTTTTTTCGGTCATGCCTAACTCATTGTGACTTCATTTAGGATTTTCTTGGCAAAGATGCTGGAATAGTTTGCCATTTCCTTTTCCAGCTCATTTTATAGATGAGGAAACTAAGGCAAACAGGGTGAAGTGACTTGCCCAGTGACTCACACAGCTAGTGTCTGAGGCTAGATTTGAACCCAGGAAGATGCTGCCTCTGCCTAATAAATGCTTATTGACAGATTGTCTCTGCTTTTCCTATCCTGTAGTGTCAAGGTAATACAAGAGCTAGTTTTAACTGTATTTCCCTATTGTTTATATATTTGTTGGTAGCTGTAGACTGGGTTTTCTTTTGTTCTTCTGTCCCCTCTTCCTTCCTTCCAAATTATTTCATACCACAGTTATAGCTTGCTTTAAGCAAGATAGCATAGATTCAGTTTATAGTTGGAGATGGATTTATGAATAATAAAATTAAGAGAAAATCTCTGTTGCATTAGCATTCCTTTAACTCTTAACATCTACCTATAAATTTAAAACATGATTAAAAAATTTGGTTTGTATCGTTTTCCAGGAATATGATACTATATACCTCTGACTATAAATCTGTGATCCTATAATGGCAATGCATAGCCGTTGTGTAAAAAGAAGTACTGTAATACAGAATACTACTTGACTAATGACTTGAGTCCCAGGAGAGTAAGCTTCAGGAAGGTCTAACTCCCTCTGTTTATTTTTTTTTCAGTTTATCTTGAATACATATTGCTTGCATACTGTATCCTCCATTAGCCTGTGAGTTTCTTGAGGGTAGAGACTAATGTTTATTCATTATAAATGTCATAAGAAATGTTTATTCACTGACTTCCATATAGTTCCTTGCTTAATTAAGGCACTTAGTAAATAATGAACCTCAATAAGCCAATGAGGAGACTATCATTTTGTTCTAGTCTTTGGGGGAGTTGAGGGTCCTTCCCAATCATACATTCTTTATCTCTGCTCTAGAAAAGTTGGGATTATCACTCATTTTCAAATAGGGAAAATGGTAGATGCATCTTAGATGTTCAGACAATTTGCCTCTAATTTCAGTGAGTTGGGGGAGGCACTGAATTTAGGAGTCAAGGGATCTGACTTTCTGGATTCTCAAACTTACTCCTGGAGATTTAACTGGATTCCTTCTGCCCTCCCCCAAGGGGCTGAGGAAGTCAATTCATTCATTTGGTTTTCTTTTCCAGGGCACTTAGATATCCAGTCTTCATTGGTTCCCCATTGCTTGCCTATTGAATAAAGTTTAAACTTGTTGATTCCTCCTGGAATTCAAGGTTCTGTATACTTCCAGCTTAGTTGTCTAGTAGTACAAACAACTTCCCTTCTGACAACCAAGTGGCATGGCTCTGTCCTCTGTTCTCATCCTATCCTAGCCTTTCTCTGAGTCCTTTCCTATACTGTCCTTTATGTTTGCAAGGGACTCCCTCTCACCCCAATTTCCATTTGGTAAAGATCAAGACATGAGCGGAACTGGAGAAGCTTGGGTTGATCCCATATTCCCCTACCACTGACCATCTCTGCTTTAAGCCAAGACTCTGAAGCAGACGTGGGGGCAGTTTGAGTTAATTTTGCATTCAGGTGTATTGTTATGGGATACTGCCCTAGATCTTCTGTGCAAGGGGGCTACACAAAGATTTGGGCTGTAAGCTCCCAATTCTTAGGGGGACACCCTCATCAACAGATTAAAAAAAAGCAACCCTTACTTTTTATCTTAGAATTGATATGAAGTATCAGTTCTAAGGCAGAAGTGGTAAGGGGTAGGCAATTGGTATCAAATGACTTGCTCCGGGTCACATAGCTGGGAAGTCTCTACGATTTGATTTGAACCCATGCCTTCCCATCTCCAAGTCTGGCTCGTTTTTCATTGGGCCACCTACCTTACCAGTCAACTGTTTTTGATATCCTCACTGTGGCTTTTTTACTTTGCTAAAATTGCTTTTCCCAGGGTTGGATATGTTTTCATTAAATGGAATTGTTGACTTGAACCTTCAGGCTCTGAGTGATTTATTGCACCAGGTATGACTTGGACATCATCTAAGTCTTTCCTTCACGACTCTGCTTGGATGGCAATTCCTTCACAAAGTCCATTCTGAATCAAACAAGTGAGAATGTTTTCTCTCTTTCCAAATTTCTTGTAGCACTTTGCTGGAAACTCTCATCATAGTCTACTTTGTGCCATACTTAAACACACTTCCCATGCCTCTTTTCCATTAGATTTGAGCTCTTTGGTGTTGGAGAGGCATACATTTTCAGATTTATTTCATTTCTTGTATTCGAGTCTCTAGTGCCTAGACCAGTCTGACTTGGCACACAATGGGCATTGAATAGCCCCAGGTCTAGCATAACGTCTAATATACAGTTGGCACTTAATAAATGTCCAAATTGAAAAAACTGGACTGTTGGATCCTGTTTGCTTAACTGACCTAGAAATGTATGCTTTAACAGCTGGGCTGATCCTAAGATGCAGGTTTGGAGCAGAATCCTGTTTAAACCCATAACCCTCACTCTCAATCTGAAAGGATAGGGGCTTGGCATATTCTGTGGCTCAGCATGCTTTTCTCCCCTCGTCTGGCCTAGCTGATCTTTAAGCACTCAGAGGGCTGAGAGGGTACTTTCTTTAATATCTCAAATTAGAAAGCAAAAAATAAGGTGGGCCAACCACTTTTTGCCAGTTCCAGTGGGCACAACCCTAGCTGGTTATCTTGAAGTAGAAGTCATAAAACATAGGATATGTCCTGTCCCTCTCCCCCTCAACACCCCCAAAGCTCAGCAATGTTATAAGAAGACATAGGGTGGGGGACATACAAAGAAGACACCACAAAAGAGAGAATGGTATTGCGAGAAAAGAATGACAAGGATAATTCCCAAAGAAAGAAGGAACATAGATTTCTGAAACACAGAGTTCAGGGGCTTGTAGAAATGGCTCAGACCTTTTAAATTCTTGAAGATGGAGAGACTTGCACTCTTCTCCATACACATATAATAATTCCACATCAGTTTGGCTCTCTCAGCTTGAGAAATGAAGAGGATAGAAACAGTCTCAGAGAAGAATTAGAACATTGGGTCAAGTCATGTGCAAGACCCAAAAGAATCTCATTGTTTAGTCGAAAGCTCTTCTACAGATTTGATGAATGATCTAACTGCCCTCTTATGCATGACTCAGAAAATAAATAGGTTCATGCCTGCTACTACTGGACACCAAAGACATCAGAGAAAGAGATGGTGACATCTGGTGATTTATTTTTATTTACAACAGGCTTAAAAATGTTTTGCCCATAAAAGCAGCCTTCCCTCTTTTCTCCCCCTCTCCCACTTTTTAAAACTCTTCCCTTCTGTCTTAGAATACAATACAAAACAGTACATTGGTTCTAAGGCTAAAAAGAGGTAAGGGCTAGGCAATGGAGGTTAAATGCCTTGCCCACGGTCACACTTTAGAAAGTGTCTGAGGCCACATTTGAACCTAGATCTTCTGTCTCTGCGCCTGGTTCTCAATCCACTGAGCCCCCTAGCTACCTTGCAGTGCAACAGGGGGTGGAGGCACTGATAGGCATAGGAACAAAGGTAAGCATATATTCAGCTCAGGGATCTAGTGAGGCTTCTCTATGTTTATCACCAGAATAAGGCAGTGAATTGCTTGATAGTGAATATATGTGATAAAAACCCAACAGAGCAGGGGATTTCTAAAAACCTTGAGCAGTGATATCTGTGAGGTGGAGGTGAAGGGTGGAAGTGGAGGTACAAAGAAGGCAACAGAGCACAGGTAGGGAAAGCACATGGAGTTTGGCTACCAAGAGATGGATTTCAGCTAGGCCCACAAATATCTGCTAAATGCTCCTGGGGAAGATGGCAGAGAGGAAAACTTGAATTCCTGGCCATAGTCCTTATCTAGGCTGGCTTTCCTACTTCACTAAATGGAATCCCAAAGGACAACATGGTTCCTATAGGACCGAGAGTTGAAAATTTAGAAATGCTGGGTCAGTTTTGTACTTTGAGATCTCCAAAAACAGATGCAGGACTGACTGGGTAGAATTCCTATTCTATAGCAGAACTTACTAAAAGAGAGTAGATGACAAAAGAGAAAGGTGTGTTTGTTCATGGGAACATGTTAGCATCAAGGCATGAGAGAAGACCCAATAATTGCAGAGAACCTGGAAAGGGTTGTGATTCAATAGTGAGAAGGAGCCATGGCTCTATGCCTATTTGTTGTCTTCATTTGTGGCCCATATTCTTTAGGTGGATGAGTTTGGAGGATCCTCATTACTTACTGCCCAGTTGGAAAGTAGCAGTTTTTGAGTTCCAACTGAAACCCCTTTGGATATGGAGGCAGAGGTGGGATTTGGAGGGAGGAGTGGCAGAGGAATGCAAGGTTTAACCTGTTTAAAGTACTCTGAACTAACTAAAGGCCGTATCATCAGAGATAGAGCGATGGCTTCTAAATTCAAGTTGTGGCAAACAGAGGACTGTAAGGAGAGGAGTAGGGATGGGAGAGACCTGGACGTTTGCCACTTCTAAAACTGGGTTCTCCTTCATAGTCAAGATCTAGGTTTAGGATTTCCAGATGTTACCTGGGTCAGTCCCAAGACTCGTGGTGCTCTTTGAAATCACTACTTTGTTTAGAGGGCCTGTGGGGAGATGTGCATTTTGGAGTTATAGTTAAAAAAAGGCAGTAGAAGCTGGAAAATACCCATGTAACATGAGAGGAAGGCAGTCAGAACTGCTCTTTGAAGAGTTACGCTCACATGAAAGTGAGTTGCCAAAAAGAGTAGCCAAAGAAGGTCCAGGGAACAAATAAAAACTCAGTAAATGGAGCAATTAGCTAACCCGAATAATACTGGACTGTGATAGGAAAAGTTGCAGGCCAGGTGGCTCCATAGTACCAGCCTAGAAGGCTAGTCTTCTTCTCCTTATTACTCAATAAAAAAGATTCAAGAAAATGTACTTCAGAAGCTTGGTTTTCTATTCCTTCCAAATTCATCCTCTTTAATTCAATTCCTTCTTTAAGCAATTGGATCAGTTCCCAATCCCTCTCCCTCTCCCTTTCCTCCAGGCTCAAGCAAGGGAGAACTGCTGAACTGTAGTAGCAATGTAGAAAAATTAATTTTAAAAATCAACTTGATGAAAATGATTTAAATTTTAATCAACTTGTTGCTTAAAAATTATTTTATCTTAAAATGAGTTTTTAATTTAAAAAATTTGAGCAATCATGGTGAAAATCAAGAGAGGAAAAGATGTGTTTGGGTTGGGAACCTGTAGATTTGGAGCTACTCATTTGCTTGGAAGGGGTCATGCCAAAGGCTGTGGAGATATGCCCAGCTCAGTTTTGGGAGAAAAGAAGGGACAGTTACACATTGGTGGAGACACACCGAGAACATCACAGTTACAAGTGGGCATGGGGTTTTTATTCTCAGTGTACAGTGGCATTGGTTTTTGCTCAATGGCAAAAAGCTTTGGTTCCCCCTCCCCCAATAAAATAAAATTATTCCTTGATTTTTTTCCTTTTTAAAACGTCTCCTCTCAATCTTCTCATCTTGGTGGACTGACACCTTTAGTTTCAGTGTTTCCAGAAGCATCGACAGTTGATTCCGATTTTTTTCCAAGAACTATATAAATACATGCAAAACATTATACATAGAGCTTAAATAATATCAGAATTCAGGTATAGACTGGGTGCACTGTTAAGCAGAACTGCAGAATATGGTAGGACACACCAGGATACATATTGCTTTGAAAACACCATTTGCCTTTTATGTCATGCATACCACAAATACCCAGCCTCTTGTTTGATTTTTTCTTTTTGTACAAAATACCAGTGCTTGTTATGAGATACTAACTCAGAACTCCTATTTGTGTGCTGCTTACAAAAGACCTAAGAGTTAAGATTCATTGGCATCAAATATATATATATATATACATATATATATACACACACATATATATGTATATTCATATATGGCATACACACACACATACACACGGAAAATGTTTAACATGGCCAATTTAGTCATACCTCATCCTCTTGGGAAACAAGCTAGGAAGGGGAAAGTTGGTGTGGAAGGGCTAACAGAGATGGCACTGGGCTAAAAATAAAGGGATCGATCTGTTAAAGGGGAAAGAAGGAACCCAGAATGGTTGAAGGATAAAGTTCATAGACAAACTCTCTTACTACGGTGGGATGGCCCATAAGAAGAAGTAGGGGTTGGGGTGGGACCAAGGATATTTGGGAATGATACCATTGACGGGTTCAGTCAATGAGACGTATTCAGCAAGAAACTTATCTAAGAGGTCTCATGGCACTCAGGGCTCTATTCCCTTTCTATATTTTAGTGGCTTGAAAGTCTACTGTACAAACTTTTCCCTCCAGGGCATAGTGGAGGTGGGAGAGGGGTAGAAACTTAAAAAAGTTTAAGTTAAAAGAAGTCTACCAGGCTCCCCTAAGAGGTTCTGAGGTGAAGCTCCCATTTTTAGTGAGGAGTAGGGCCATGACTCCTCAAGCACTCCTGCCTAGAGCAGGGGTTGGTAAAACGTATGGCTCTTTCTGCAGGAGCCATAAAGTCAATTTTTTTTCAGGCACTGTTACAGGAGCGCGCATTGTGAGCACTGTACGGCTCTCACAAAATGACATTTTAAAAAACGTGGCGTTTATGGCTCTCACGGCCAAAAAGGTTGCCGACCCCTGCCCTAGAGGTCAGGGGACACAAAGTGGGGAGTTCTGTTCATACAATTTTCCAAGACTGTCAACCATGACTAGAATTAGTGTTTGTTCTTCCTATTTTGGGTAGATACTTCCTTCCTTGTTGAGACAAAACCTTTTTTTGGGGAAAACATTCAGATGCTCATGTAGAAAGTCCTCTCAAATTATGTACTATGTATATTAAACACTCTGGGATACAAGAAGTGAAAAGACAGAGGAAGTTGCAGACTAGAAGAGATGCCAATGTCTTTGGTACCTATCTGCCAGTTGCTTTGAAGAAAATAGACATCAACAAGAGGCCCCTAAATTCTGCAAATCCTAATGTGAGAGAAGTTGGCAATCCAATTAAATGTATATGAGGCATATGTTCATCTTGTCTGGCACAATGCTTGATGAATGTTTTCCCTTTCCATTAGCAGACGCTCATCTTTATCCTTCAAGACCTATCTAGTGAGGAATCTAAAGTGAAGGACCTCACTCTTCCCCACCTCCTTCCAACCCTACACTACCCATTTCAAATCTAAACCACCATTTTATTTTATTTTGTTTTGTTTTGGGGAGGAAGGAGAGAGGGAACTTCCTTGAATAACTCGAGCCACATTTACTTGCTGCCAGTTGTATCACTGAAACTAAATAGAAAACAATTTTACTTAAAAGTATGCACATAAATGCTTAAACTTACTCAACCAGTCATATCAATATAATTTATATAAAAATATCTCTAGAACCCAATTCATTTTTTATTTTTTCTTGGCTATTTGGAGAAATGAAATAGTTATTGGCATTTAGAACCAATCAAAAATATACTAAATCACTTGTCACATCAAACAGCCAATTGCATGAGCCCTTCAGCTGGGCCACATGATAGCACTTAATTTTTAATCCTTTTAAACAAAATACATAAGGTTGACTCAAAAATATCAATTTCTGTTCTGAAGAAAACTATATTTTTTGCATAATGTTAATATATTCTCTCTTTCCTACTATGGAAACTAGAACACAAAAGATCTTTGACTTTAAAAAAAGTAGATTAAGTCCTCAATGTGCAAAAGATACGAATAGACAAATTTCAGATAAAGAAATCAAAGCCATATATAGGTATATGAAAAAATGTTCCAAATCACTACTGATTAGAGAAATGCAAATCAAAATAACTGTTAGTTATCACTTCATACCCACAAGACTGGGTAGAATGACAAAAGGGTAAAGTGACAAATGTTGGAAGGGATGTAGGAAAGTAGGGACACCCACTAATGCATTGTTGATGGAGCTGTGAGCCGATTCAACCATTTTGGAGAGCAATTTGGAATTACACTCAAAGAGCTGTAATACTGTGGGTATTCTTAGATCCAGCAATGGTACTGCTGGATCTGTTTCCCAAGGAGACTAGGGAAAGAGGAAAAGAACCCATAGATTCCAAAATATTTATAGCAGTTCTCTTTGTGGTGGCAAAGGATTGGAAACTGAGGGGATGCCATCAGATGGTGAACGGCTACACAAATTGTGGTATATGATCATGATGGAATACTATTACTATTGCACCATAAGAAAAGATGAACAAACTGATTTTAAAAAAACCCTGGAGCAGAACCAGGATAACATTATATACAGCCACATGACTAATAATAGAAGAATAAACTGAGAAGTTAACTCCAGAAAGTGAACAGAAAGATAAAACATGAAGATGTAATTTATATGAACATTTTAGCTTCCATGATGCTATCTTCTGTATTGTGGGGAGGGTAAGAAGGGGTTGGGACACTAGTGGACAGGATCTATTATGTGGATATGAAGAAAAGGAAGTTATACGGAAATGCTTGTTTTGTTTGGATTTGTAAACATTCGGAATAGTAAAAAAAAATAATAAAAAGTAGATAAGGTCCTCAAAGGTAGCCTGTCAGGCACCTAGAGAGTCTTTAGGGAGTAGACATGTAGCCTCCAGAGTTGGTTTTTTTTTTATTTTTGAGTTGGCAAAGCCTTGGCAGTCTGCTTTGCAAGTACCAAGGGTCATGCCAGATAGAAAACCCAATGTTATTTTCTCTACTCTAATGGCCTGTCTTTGCCCCAGATCTGCCAGTTTCTGGTCCCTAATATGTGACCAGCTGGTCAAAATAGGTTTTTAAAAAAGCAATCTTTATCTATAGGCTGATTCTGCAAACCCCATTCCCCACCTCCCTTCCCACCCCAATCCTATACTATTTCCTTTTAGATATATTTTTCTCCCTCTGCATCCTTGTTTAATTAACAGCTCACATTGGCTCATAAGAACCAAGTTCCTGTGTTCTATGCCCATGAATGCAGGAAATCATTTCAGGGCTTGAGAGGGACATTATCTTTCTTTTAAAAAAGCTAATGAAAGACACTATTATTTTACAGAGCCCAACATGTGGAGACCCAAGCACTGTTGTATCTGCTATGAAGCCCCCCACCTTGAACACCAACTCAAAGTCAAATTGGAGGTCCCTAAATGTGTCTGCTCTTGCCTCTAATGGCTGGATGGGAATCCACTTATGGTACACACACAGGAGCAGTTGACATGATAATGAGAAGTTCCATTACCTCATGGATATCACACAAAAAGGGCAAATAAGGGAGGAAATGGGAGAAATCAGGAAACTGCCAGAGTTCTAAGGGTTGAACTGATGTCTCCAGGCTGTGTAAGATTCTGTTTGAGTTGGAAATTGTGATGCGCATTGGGCTAGAGTCCAAAGCATTGTTGTTTCCTTTGGTGGATGGAGAGGGTGGGGTTTCTTTGCTCCCACTGGCCTTGAGGAATCTTGGGCTTTTTGCTATCTTCATCCTTCTCACTATCATCCAGGAGTGGTGTTCTTGGCTCATCTTCTTCCAGAGTGAACTTGGGATGGATATGGAAGTTATGGATAGAGCTTCGAGATTCAGGTTTCTGAAGGCCTTCATAGAGGGAGCTACGGAATGCTCTGACTACTTTAATCTATACCAGGAAGGAAGGAAGGAAGGAGAAGAAAACAGGGAAGTGAGATAAGGTTGGTAGAGGAATTGGGATACTCAAAAGGAGAAACAAAATGAAAATTATAAAACACCATTGAGCAAAAACTGAAAACAAATATATAATAAGGATATCATGGAATCCTTGAAATGAATATCACATGGTTCAAAATTCAAGCATGGGGCAAGGGTGGGGAAGAATGATGGCAATCCAACATCGACATTTCAACAGCTTCATAAAAAAGGGTAGAAACCCAACATAAATGTGACACCCCCTAACAACCACTCAGAATGAAACAAAAGTTAAAAAAAAGCATTCATGAGGAAGAAACCAAATACTTGGGAAATGACTTAGGACATGTGGATTGATGCAATGGGTAAACTAATCTGATGGAGAAAGTACAGGAAATGCCCCGCTATAGTTTAAATCAGATTTATATTTAGAACCTACAAAGAAGAACTGACCCAAAGATCTTTGTACACACATTTTGGAGTGAAAACAGTGAACTTCATATAGCATGCAGCAAGGACAAGCAAGTCAAAGTAGGCTCCATGGCTCTTAGAGCCTTGTTGGTAATGAGAACTCTGGCAGCTCAGGGGTTGGACCCACATGTACACAGTAGTCTGGCCTTGCCATCCTTTCCAAGTCCAAATAAGCCTTGGAGGGGTCTCCTTGACCCAGCCCAGCCCAGGAGGAGGGGGGCTGAGACAGGGGATGTGCATGATAGGGACCAGTCACCAAGAACTGGAGATGGGGGTAGGGGCAGGATGGAGACCAAGTCCTCCCCCTTCCCTCATGAGAGTCATTGGATAAGGGAAGCCCTGGCCCTGCCTACCTGCTGTCCCTATCATGGTCATCTTGGAGGATGGTGGACACACAGGAAGAACTTGGGGGTGGGGTGGGCTTGGATTTGTCAGAACTGGAAAATCTCTAAAATCTATCATAGATGCTAGGTCTGAGCTGGAACAGAGACACCATTCTGCTGGCCAGTTGTCTAGGCTGCTTAGGTCAGCCTCCTTGTTCTTGATCAGATATGCAGCCACCTAGCATAACTAATGCCACATCTCCTGCCAGTCCTGCTTAGTGGGTACTGCAGGAGACTTTGGACTAAAGCTTTTACTAATTCTACCCCAAAGAGCAGATAATTCCAGATGTTGGGGACCTATTGAGTTTATTCTGGTTGCCTGTGATTCTTTCCCCCTCATAGAAAAGATGACAATAAAGGCAAGACGAATGGTAGATGGGCAGGAGATGAGGGAGAAAGGAGCACAGACAGATATGGAGCTGACTTGATTCCCTCCTGCCATCCTAGGTAATGTGGAGTTCCTCAAGAGAAGGCAACAGAAAATGATTTGGGAGACTAGATGACACTGTCTTTTTGCTCTTTTCTACATGTAAAAATCTCAACTGTTCTCAAACAGAAACTGGCAAGAGGTGACAACACCTATTCTGTGTAACCCCAGCAGGCTACTGATAAAGCTTTCTGCCCCATCTTTTCTCCAAATAACCTTGTAAGACAGCCAGGGAATAGGGATTTCTATAACCCCGAAGCCTAAAAGACTCATTGCTATACATTAAAACCAACTTAACATCTTGGCTCTGGAGAGTCAAAGGAATACTCATTGTGGGAAGCTGGGGGGAGGGAGAGTGGTCCTCTGCCATTTCAACTTCCCTAACTCCACTCACTCAACCTTTAAACAAATTGGTCTGTCCTGCCAAGGTCCCTTTGCCTCAGATCTGAGAGTTTAAGGCCAGTTATAGATACTCTCTTTCTGCTTTCATGACTGTGGCACTTCCTGATCCTTAAGAGTTTCCTGGGGTGGATCTCTTGTACCAAAGTTTATAGAGGAAGGCTTCCTTCTCTGCTCCTGACATACAGGATTGGAACATGTGTTTCAAGCTTTAGCACCCTGTAGGAGAATCTAACCCACTCATTCCTACCTGTTCTCCAGAGATCACTATATTCCCAAATGAGTTGGGAGTAGTGTAGGATGCATTTACTTATACGACACAAATCCAGTAGCCTCCTGTATGAAGGATGGCAAAAGGTGGAAAATGAGGGGGACAGAGTGACTAAAATAGGAAAAGAGTTTCTTTAGGAGAACATGGAGAAATCACTCAGTTGGACTGCAGGCCTCCTGGAATCCAGGGGGGGAATACCAACCACCTGCAAGGAAAGCTCCGGGAAGGGGCAAATCCATGAAGAATAGTGAGTGCTACATGGAAGACCATTCCCAAACCCACCCTCTGTCATAGCATGTACACTGCAGAGCACAACACACCTTACAACAACCACACATACAATGATTGATAAACAACCAAAACCATCCCCAAGCATTGCTACCCTCCCAACCCTCACCACTTGATACATGGTGCCCTGTGTGTGAACAGCACATAGGAGGGCAAGACTTGGCCAGTGAAGCAAGTGCTGTGGCAGTTGTAGGCACTTTGCTTTTAGGAGGTCCTCCCTCCTCTTTCCCCCTTCATGTCCCAGACCCAAATAGTGGTGAGAGTTAAAGAGAAGCAGAATTTGTTTTCTCTTGTCTCAGTTCCTTCTTCTTTAGACTGTTCCTTGAAGAGGAGGGAGGACCAGGATAATTTTGGGAAAAGCCTTTTTCTGTGAGCCCCAATGAGGCCAGACCTCTGCCAACTAGCAAATAAGCTAGTTTAATGTGGGAGGAATAATGTCATTCTCTGAATCTGATGGCCCACTCTTCCAGAGGCTTAGGGAATAGACAACTAACACTTTCTTCAGTTGCCATTGTGCTGTTCTGTTTTCTTCTAGAAACTGAAATGAGATGGCAGAGGAAAGTGGGATGGGGAAGAAAGAAGATTAAAGTCTCCCTCATCTTCCTCAATCCAATGGAAGGAGACTCTGGAAGTTCCCCCCCCCCCCACCGTGGAACTGAAGGACAACATTCTTTGAATTGAGGCTCCCATGAAGGGTAGCTCTCATTTAAAAAAGAGAAGGGTAATTAAAATCCAAGTCATTAGAACCCAAAGTAAGGACTGCCCTGGAAAAACTTAGCAAATACCTACCCATCCTCCTACTTCCTTTGTTTCCTAGATCCCCAGATATAACCCTCCCATTAGATTCTGTAAGGTCTCACAACAGGTTTTCCCCAAACTATAGTGAAGTAAAGGCTAACTTGCAGACATTTCCACCAAAAGGCAAAGAGGAAGGATGGAGACTTAAGAGGGAGAGGGTCAGACTTGGGGAGAGAAATAGTAGAAGAGGGTATCAGAGAGAGGGAAGAGTTGATAGCATTTGGATGTTAACAGAGTCTGACTTATTTTTTGACCTGAGTGCTGTTTGGTTCTGTTGCCCCATTTTAGTGGGCCATGTAGAAATGAAGAACACACAGGGACATCTCCTGCTAACTCTACCCCCCCCAAAGTCTCACCTCAAACTCCACAGTCCCCAAGATGAACTGCAGACAACCCAGTTATCTGTGCTGAGGATAATAGTGATGCACAAAATAGGGGAAAAGCACAGATAACTCACAGAAGAAACACTGATAATGTTGAGGTCCTGAGACAATATCCTTATTTCATTCTACCTAGCAGAATATAAGCTGCTTGATATTCCTACCAGGACCGGGCCTAATAAGGCTTCAAAAAGGTTAATTAGAAATGGCAAAGTAAGTCTAAAATAAAATTTGGCATCACTTTCTGTTTCTCTACATGTCAGCTGTACCTTTTCAAGCTGTTATTGCCACTTCAGAAGTGGCAGGATTCCTTTCTTCCTGATTATCATTTTGAACTATATAATCAAAGTTTAATAATGAATGTAATGACTATGGTAGGTCCTTCTTTACCCACTCTACCTCCAAAACTTTTCAAAACACTTTTCCTAGTGAATACAATAAAGTAAGCCCAACAACTGTCCTAAGAAATGGAAAGCATAAGCAAGGCAGAAGAATAACCAGAAAATAGGATCATTATTATTGTACTATTTTGTAAATGGTTAAAATGCAGTAGCTTTTTAAAAAAAATCCTTATTTTTTTGTCTTCAAATCAATACTAAGTATTGGTTCCAAAGCAGAAGAGTAGTAAGGGTTAGGCAATGGGGACTAAGCGTCTTGCCCAGGATCATATTATTAGGAAATATCTGGGGCTAGATTTGAACCCAAGGCCTCTTGTCTCTAGGTCTAGCTTTCTATCCAGCGAGCTACCTACCTAGCTCCCCACTGCAACAGCTTTTTAAAAGTAAAAAAATAAGATTCAAACCCAGTCTGTTGGTTTCTGGCTGGGGGTGGGTGTGTTTTTTTTCCCTTTCCCTCTCTCAGGTTTAAAAATCAAAGGAAAAACCAAAAGGAAGAGAGAACCGAACATAGTTAAAGTGGATGCTTTGTGTTTTGTTGTGGTCATTTTAGAAATCATGCATTATAAGAGACTATTACTCACAAGTTGAAGAAGCATCAGAGAAGGCAGACAAGTTTGCAGAAAGGCTTGGAAGTGTTAGAGTAGAATCAGATCTCAAGTTCCTCCTCAGCATTTCCGGATAAGAGGTGATTGCCAACTGGAATCTGTGAACTACCTCGATCTGCAAAGAACCAGAGAGTGAGATGGCTTTGCTCCAATGTCAGAGAGAAGGGGAAGGTGAAGATGGGAAATTGGAGGAGTCAGAAAGAGAACAAGGGGGAAAATAGAAGGAATCAGGAGGCAGAAAAGTGGGGCCCTCACTGACATAGAACTGTCATAAGGAAGAAAGGGAATTGGGGATTATTATACAATATGCTTTGTCATCAAATCTAAAAACCATATTAAAGTTCCATTTTCCCCTCTCTTTAGAGGTAAGGACATAGCAGGCTTCCTTTGAGTAAACTCTTCTCTTTAATGGAATGAGACCTCCTTTGAGTTGCCTTCCAAGAAGTTGGGGGGAAGGTGTGGGAAGGAAACAGGGAAAACCTATATAGAAAATGGTGATATAGATCTCTGTAATACAAATGCTCAAAATTAGGGTGCAACTTCAGAGCACAATTAGGTTAGGTTCTGTTGAGTTCTGCTCAAACAGAAACAAAACAATGCTTATCTTTATAGATTTACCAGTGAGAGAACTATTAAACTGAAGGAAAACAAAAGAGAATTTTATCTCCAACAGGCATATAGATGGACCTGGTGGAAAGACCTCTCATCAACAAGTTAGTCACAGGAGCATTCATTGACTCGGGGGCTCATTTAGTCCCTCAATTTTACAGATAAGGAAACTGAGACCCACAAAAGTACAGAGGGCTAGAATTCAAAACCAGTGCAAATTGTAACATTATTCTACCTCTCCATTGTTGGGCCCATCCCCTGACACAGGGCTTTCTTCTCCTAGTCAGCCATTTGTGGGCCTAAATTTGGAGGGAGGCACAAATAGCTCAAGCACAGAAACAAGAGCCAGATCATACTACAGAGGTGGCCACAAATGGGTTAGTATTCCAAGGATCCTCATGACTGGCAGTTGCTAGGTATAACTTAGGAGTTAGCTTGAGAAAAGTGAAGGAGAAGAGGTGTAAGAGGTGGCAGTGATGGTCATGAACAGCTGTTATTCTGGCCTTATGGAAGTAGACTCTGGTTTCTACATTGCTTTGTCCCTTAGAGGCAGAAGATATTAACACTACAGTTCTTCTTCCCCTCTGGCACTCCAGTGCTAGGCAGGATTCATTTCCCTTCTGTTTGGTCCCATCGATCCCCAAAATCCATGCTTTTGTTGAGTACAGGTAAAGAGCAAAAACCAGAGTTGTGGGAAAGCACTGCTCTCCAATCCCCAAAATATATACTTGTATATAAAATATATATATATATATACATATATATATATATCATACAAGATTTACACTCTGTAGAACAACCTTGAAAACACTCAATTCACTTCCTTCCCCAGGTACATCTACCAAATGATTAGAAGGTCTGGTTTCATTTATTTTATTTTCCATGACATTCCCCAGGGGAGGGGGAAGTTGGGAAAGCAAAGGAACTGACTGTGTTTTTGGTCAATTAATCATTTTTATTTAGGAGGTTGTTTGAGAAGACTTGGAGTGCTCTAAATAGGTTTCTGAATTCAGAACACAGTATGGGTTGAAACATCATCCCTTCTGTTACCCTACCCAGCTTATACACCTTCTCTTGTATCACATCAGGAGCCTGATTCCCTTTAGTAAGGATAGCGAATACTATTTCCCGGCTGTGACAGTATGTCAAAAGCAGGATGCTTGAAGGCATTACTTCCTATGGCTCCCATGAAGTAGAGGCTCAGTCTCCCAATATAGCCAAAGCTCAGCAGCCTCCCTTACTCTCAAACATGATTGTCTGAGGCTCTGTCCCTCAGTGCTAAATGGTTCTGCCTTCCAGTGGTTGTAGTTATTTGATAATCATAAGAAAGGGTGGGGTGAGAGGGGTATCCCAGATTTGGAGAATGTGGGAATCCAGACTAAAATTAGGATTGTTTTAATAACTGTCTCCGACTTCCACCTCTACCCGATTCAACCAAATGTTGCCACTGACAATACCCTAAATGAAGCTACCTGTGTGGCACAATGGATAGAGCACAGGGTTTGGCATCAGGAAGACTCATCTTCTTGGGTTCAGATATGGTCTCAGACACTTACTAGCTCTGTGACCCTGGGCAAGTCACTCAACTCTGCTTGCCTTAGTTTCCTTATTTGTAAAATGAGCTAGAGAAGGAAATGAAGAACCACTCCAGTATCCGGAATGGGGTTACAAAGAATTAGACATGACTGAAACAAGTGAACAACAATAACAGTAAAGCTAGAAGAGGTGTTACCAAGAAAAGGTTTGCATCACCACACTTTTAGGGAACTTTTAACTGTCATGAACAAAGGTAGATCTGTTCTAACCACTCTGCTCAGAAAGCTCAGTACACAACGTTGCCACATCCTAAAAGCTATAGGATCAATGAGCTGGACAGCCTCTGAGGTGTAAAACAGGATGGATGGGAGATCTCCGGGGATTTTGGCCTGAATCTTTCTCTCTATAGAAGGTTTAGCGCCTTATCCAAAGTCAAATAGCCTGCATATGCTGGTGGCAGAATTAGAGAACCCAGAGCTCCCTGGTTCTGAGGTCAGCTTATTTATATATTTATATAGACAGAAACCATCTTGTCACCCATCCCCCTCAAAGCATGGCAGGATAACCAGTCAGAAGAGTGGGCACACAAACACACAAACACAAACACACAAAAAAGCATAAATTACAGCTTGGAGGGAAATAGGGTGGAGATTAAGGGTTGAGAGGAAAACCTGGAAACCCCACGGCCCAAGAAAAGAAAAACTGGCAGGATCCAAGAGATACTGCAACAGGGAAATCTGGCCAAGAGGAGAGGAAATACTGAAGGGAAGAAAAGCAAAAACATAGGTTATTTTGAAAAGAGCAGACCTTAAAGAAAGTACTGAATACTTCAGGGGGAGGGGCACTCAGAGATTTTGGCTATCAGACTCTAAAGACTCTAGGAAGGAAAGGGACCTTTGGATTTCATAAAAGCCAGTTTTATCACCACCCTGGAGAGCAAATCTTTGCCCATGGGGAAAGTGATCTCTTTTGCCAAGCATAATTACAAACACTGAAATCATCCATTCCGTGTTCTGTGGGTTAGGCAGGCTAAGGCATTTCTAAACTATAAGACTAATTGAAAAGATATTTAACTGCTTAGGTCTCATGAGTTGATTCGGAAACTGATATGAATAGGCCTCTTCTAGAGAGGCCACTTTAAGGGCCTTTTATGAGCACTGCCAACTCCTAGAACAGGATCAATGAAGACAGAAAAGTAGCTAGAGAACTCCTAGATGATGGCCCTGTTAGGTTGAGGGAAGAAACTGAAGATGGAATAAGGGCAGGGAGGTGATAGAGGACTGAAGGAAGTATGGCACCTCCCCTTGCTGGAAGCAAGTTTGGATCCTGCAAAAGAAACTTAAGCATGAAGGAGCAGCTCTTTACTTACACATCGCTCGCTACAGCATTAAAAGTAAGGGAAAAGAGGATGCTTTCTGCTGTTTGTCTTTTCCCCTGCCATAGTGTCATGGCAGGAAAAAGAGCCCCAGAGGTTTAGAGGAAGTGATTCAATAGGATCTGATAGGGATCTTGTCATCATGGAAACACTATCTGAAAGATCTTTTCTGGAGGCAGATGAACACTGCCCATCCTAGGCCTACTTTGCTAGCAAAAAACCTAGCAATGCTTACATGGTCTAACCCTAGACCACCTACGCCATCCTAAACACCTTTCTTGCCAAGTGGAAAGTGAATTTATATCCTAGATACTCAATGCTAAGCACAGGGATATAAGGTCTGTTTGCTTTCAGCAGTGAGCTTTTTGAGTAGGTATATGGATAGGGGGTTAGAGTGGACAGGGAATGTTGAAGTTTCAGCTTAATTGCTCCATTCTCCCTCACTACCACCTCTGATCTGGAAAAGATTCTTTCCAGATCAGCAATGAAGCCTAGGTCCCCAACATTGTACCTGAGTCTGGATGCGATTGAGGCCTCGGAACCAGAGGACCTGTCCAGGGCGCAGCTCCAATTCTGCGTGGTCAATATCATTACCGGAACCCGCATGTAAATCCTGGATTTCCCTTCTGGATTGACCATACCCCACTTCCCTCAAGAAAGACAGCTTTTCAGTAGGCACCGCGGTGATGAGCTGTAGGGATGAAGAGAAAAAGAGAGGTAAAATCTCTTAAGGTCAGGTTCCAGATAAATTGGAAAACAGAACCTAGGAGGGTAGGGAAACAAGGCATAACGTTTAATTATCTATTTTTTTGTGTAAATAAGTGGATTCTAGAAATGTTCCTGGAGAGGCCACTCTATTGCCAAGAAATGAAAGTTTTCACTGCCATCATGAGTGATCAAAATTCCCTCCTTTAAGTAATTGCTGAGGTTGAGGCTGAGGCTGAGGCTGAGACTGAGGCTGCACAGAGATGCCCCTGGAATAAGGTCCTTTGTAGAAAAAATGATTATTTACCGTTACAATTCATTACTAGCTTTCTGTGGAAAGGTAAATAAGTGTTCTTCCTTCATTTGTTCTTGAAGCTTACAAAACTACCTAATCCATAGTAACATTCAAAGTAGTCAACATTTTGTTGGTACAAAGATACCCATCTATATTTAACTAATTTCTAATTGACTACATTCTAAACTTAAGCCTTGTGTGGATCTGGCTACAAATTTGATCAGTTGCTTCCCTATCAAGTACCTCCTCTCCTGGGCCCCTGTAGGGCACCAATGAGTCCAGGGATCCCTCTTCCATCTTCTTTCCCGAAGCTTGCTCTGGTGAACGTGCTCACTGTTTCTCTGCCTACCTCAGCTTAATCTCTTTTCCTTTTCTGCTCTTTGCTGCAGCTAGTTTCCCACTTCAAACTCCTTCCAGTGCCACTATCAATCTTGGATTCAAACCAAAAATTTAGGACAGACTCTCAGACTGATTAGGAGACCAATATAATAATCCAGGCATGAAGTGATGAGAGCTTGAACTAAGAGATGAAGTGGAGAGAAGGGGATGAACATGAGATGCTGTGAGGATAGAAGTGTCAACACTTGGTGACTGATTGGATGAGAAGTGAGGGAGAGTAAAGGGTCGAGGCTGACTTTGATGTCATATGTTTGGGTGAGGGACAACAGGGAAATGAGGAAGAAGGTAAAGAATTTTCTGTTTTAAACATGTTCTATTTGAGAAGTCTGTAGCATATCCAGCGGTAGTTGGAACCGTAGGAGTAGAACGCTGATATATTGAGTGCAGACTCACTTTCCATGGCCCAGAACAAGGGACCTCCAGGTGGGTGGGGAAAGAGGCTAAGTAAGTAAAGCCTACACTCTAGCATAATGATGGCAAACCTTTTAGAGATGGAGTGTTGCCCCTCCCCACAGTGTCCCTTCTCCCCCCAGACCTCATGCTGTGTCCCCCCTCCCCAGTACTGGGCTTGCCCTGCCCACCCCCACCCCCCTTATCCCACTGGGGGGGGGAAGTGTTCCCTTAGGGCTGCTGGGTGGAGGGGTGAAGTGAGGAATGTCCTCAGTGAGTGAAGAGAGGGGGAGGGGAGTGGCCCAAAGTCTTGGAGGTAGTGTCAGAGTTAAGATATGAAATCAGGTTCTCTGACTCCAGATTCAGCATTCTTTCTGCTGAACCACTGGACTTCATTTTGTTTTTTACTTTTTTTCCTCCCCGATTACATGTAGAAACAATTTTTGACAATTATTTTCTGATATTTTCTGATTCAGATTTCCTCCCTCCCTCCTGAGGCAGTAAATAGTCTGATACAGACTATACCAGTGCTTTCATGCAATATATATTTCCATATTCCTTATGCCACGACAGAAGAAACATATCACATATACAATAAAAAAAAAACGAATGAAGGAAATAAAGTGGAATGCTTTGATTTGCAGTGCCGAATTTCATTTTAAATAAAACCCTAACAAATAGTATACAGTTAGGGATACATTCTACCAAATGAATCTCTGTCTCTCGGATTCTCTTCCTTCCTCCCTCCCTCCCTTCCTCCCTCTTCCTTCCTCCCTCCCACTCTCTCCCTTCCTTCCTCCCTTCTTCCCTCCCTCTCTCCCGCTCTCTCCCTCCCTCCCTCCCTCTCTTTTCCTTCCTCCCTCCCATGCTCTCCCTTTCGCTCTCCCTCACAATCTCTCACCCTCTCTTTCTCTCACTCTCTCCATCTCTCTCTCCCTCCCTCCCACTCTCCCTTCCTCCCTCT
>NC_058133.1:106224578-106287276 GCF_016433145.1 Gracilinanus agilis | reverse complement strand
CCCTCCCTCCCTCTTCCTCCCTCCTTACACACACAGAAATATATATACAAACACACATTCTTCAAAAAATAGTTGTATTCGCAACGCGTGGCTCCCTTCGTCCACTCCCCCCCTCCCTCCCCCCGACTTCCTCCCGCTCTCGCGGGGCTGGATGGGCCTCGCGGAAGCTGCCCAGCGGAGCAGGCGGGCTCCCACGGCCCGGGTGGTTCGCCTCTTCTCGGAGCACACAGGCGGCGAGGCCCGAGCGGGAGGAGCGCTGGACGCCGCTGAGGGGCCCGGGCCCTCTCTCCCCGGCGGGCGGTGCTGGCAGTGGCGGCGGCGGCGGGGGCTTCTCCCCGGGTGCAATATGTTCAAGAGAATGGCGGGATTTGGGCCCGACTCCGGCGGGCGAGTGAAGGGGGTTACTATAGTTAAACCTATAGTTTATGGTAATGTTGCTCGTTATTTTGGAAAGAAGAGAGATGATGGTCGGTCATACTCATCAGAGGATGGTCTATGTAAAGCCATATAGGAAGGAGGATATGTCAGTCAGTATATGTGAAGAAAATCCAGTTTAAATTGCATGAAAGTTATGGTAATCCTTTAAGGGTTGTTACTAAGCCACCATATGAGATTACAGAAATGGTGAATTTGAAATAATCACCAAAATATTTTTCATTGATCCTAATGTAAGGCTTGTAACACTTTATCCCTTATTAAAGCTATTTCAGTCAGACACCAAAAAATAGTTGTTTTCTAAGAATATAATAAAATGACCCTTTCCTTCAAAGGTTCTAGTGGAGGTCAAGGCATGGCAGGTGGCAAACTTAAAATCTAATGGCACCAGAGAGAGAGATGCCTTTGAGCTCCTTGAGGGCAGTGAATATGTCTTTTCCTTTCTTTTCATCCCCAGCACTTTTCACTAAGTACAGAGAAAGCGCTTAATAAATCTGTTTACATGTGCTGATTAGCATCTAAATTGCTAAACTGGTCAGGGCCCTCCCAAGATACAAGCAGAGAATTAGGATTATGAAGGGAAGAAGCGACTCACCTGGCCCCAGAGCAGCTCTGATATCCCAATGAAAAGACACCAAAGCCACTGGTCCATATCGAGTGTTGTGCAGCTGAAGGGTTTGCCCCCCCATTCCACTATTAAGATCTGTAGGGGAGAAAAAGAGCATCATCAGAGCAGATGAGATGGTGCTCCCACTTAAATAGGGTCTTCACTCTACAAAAGGCTTTCCTCACAACCACCAGGAGAGGCACAGCATGAAACCGTTTTCCACGTTTTAGAGATGAGAAAGCTGAGCCTTAAGAGCAGTGAAGTGATTTGCTTGTGATGACATAGTTAATAAGCACAGGTGGTTTCAAAAGACTAAGAAATGAAATCAGTCCAATTCCTTTATTTTGACAGATAAGTAATGTGGCTCAGAAAGTGACCTGCCTGGCTAAGGGCACTTAGGCAGGGCTTGAGCATAGTCCGTTTGCCCCAAAGTCAGTCCTAGCATTGTTAAAAGGGCATGGGCTTACAGTTAGAAGACCTGGGTTCAAATCCCAGCTCAGCTGCTCACTACCCGTGTTACCATTCTATAGGTTTCATAAGATGAAAAGAATCATAGCTTTAGAGTGAAAAGGGATCTGAGTGTAGGGTCACACAGTAAGTCACATGTCTTTTTGGCTTTAAGTTTAGTATTCCATCTGACGTTACCCTGTCTCTGCTTCACTTTCCTCATCTATAAAACAGAGAGGTTGGATTAGCTGACCTTCTAGTTGGTGCCTTCCAAGTCTGAAACTTAGAAGCCCAGTTCTTACAGTCAACACTATCTGGCTTTTCCTCCAGGTCTACCACAAACACATCAACCAAACACCCTATAATAAGTACACAAAGGAGAGCAGTTGGACCAAAAAAAAAAAAAAAAAAAAAAGGAGAACTTTGCGTTTGGGGAATTTCAGATTTAATGGAGGAAAGGCATGATGATACAAACACACACACACACACACACACACACACACACACACACGGAGGAATGAGGATAGGTCTAGCGGTGGTCAAAAGTTAGCCACATGGGGTGTTATGGAGATGCCAGAGTTAGAATGACTTCCCTCTGCTCCGAGTACTGTGCAAAAGGCTTCCTCTGTAGGAGTCATACTCACCCTAGCCCTCCTCAACCAGTTCAACACCACAGGCATAAGGAGAATTGGGACCTAGAAAGCCATGTCACTCACACAGGCCAAATAGAGAGAGGAAGGCTGCCTTTTTATTGCCAGTTACAGATGGGATCCCAGAAGAAAGTCTGGCAAGGGTGTTATCAAAGTCAAGCCCAGTTTTCTGACCTATCTTGCTCTTTCCATACCTATCTCTTTCCTTAGGGACTCCCGATTCTTCTCTAAATAAGTATTCTGATGATGGCGGGAGCTTCCCATTGCTCTGATAACTCATTGCATTGTTGCTCCCTGTACTCGCTTGTAAGGCAATTTTGCATTTCCACCATGTTAGATCAACAGTAAGGAAATCTGCAAAATTTTAACCCTTAGCCTAAGTGCCACTCACTGAACACATCCTGTATTAGACTTGCCCAGGATATGGAGTCCCAGATAAATGATATCTAAACTCCCAGCTTCAGCCCCTCACCACTGAAGGTGGTCTCTTGCCCTTCCAGCTCTCTCCCCAGGACCTTGCCTATCCAGCCTTGGTCTTACCTGGGTGAAAAATGTGCCCAGCAGCACTGAACAGAAGATAGGATTATGGTGTATGCCTTCAAAGACATTCCTCTCACCATGGATTTTTCGGGCATTGATTTCATTGAAGAGCTGCATTAACACGAAGACATTGAATACAATGGTATAGTGTTGGGATGGTGGGGCATTCAAGGGAGCTTGCCTCCCACTGTCCACGTCAAATATCCTTTCACCTAGGTAGGGAAGACAGGATAAGGTTAGGGGCTGGTTTAGGTGAAACCCTCCAAACACAGGATCCCAGTCCTCAAAAAACAAAACACCTTGCCCACTCCCCCCCAAATCTTGCTCTCTGTGATCTTCTTTCTTCACCTCTGCCCTGGCTCACCAGCAAAGAGAAGGGTAAAGATGATGATAAGCTGGTAGAAGGCGTGGCCCAGAATATTTTTCATCATCGTCCTGGAGATCAGTGGCTTATCACGACCATAGGGTCGTCTTTTCAGCAATGCCTCTGTGGGTGGCTCAGTAGCCAGGGCCAAGGAGGCAAAAGTATCCATGATCAGGTTCACCCACAACATCTGCACAGCTTTCAGTGGGGAATCCTGGTAGGGAAGAAGAGGAACTTTTCTGTTCTGAGAAACCCTTCCCATTCTTCAACCCCATTCTTCCTTTTGACCTTCCACCCTTACATAGAACAAACACTGGGGGCAGTTAGGTGGTTCAGTGGATAGAGAGCCAAACATAGAATTCTGAGGACCTGGGTTCAAATCTGGCCTCAGACACATCCCAGCTGTGTGATCCTGGGCAAGTCATTTAACTCCAGTTGTCTAGCCCTTGGTACTCTTCTGCCTTAGAGTCAATACTGACAGAAGATATGGTTTTAAAAAAGAAGAAGAAACAATAGACTTTGGCAGGAGAGGACCTGGAACCAAGCTCTAGCCCCAAAACTTACTAGCTAGTGACCCTGGGCAAATCATTTATAACTTGGCCAAAATTCTGTTTGCCTTCTACTTAAGATGGAATCGATACTCTTCTAACAGCTTTCATATATGCCTTCACTACACTGGAAGGAACAAAGTGCTTTGCAGGCCATAGCTTATGTTTATAATTACTGGTGCTCTTTCTAAAGACATCTGAAGGATAGCAGATGTGGCCTATAACAAAGGTTTCTTGACTTCTCATCTACCCTAACAGCTTGCTATTTCCCATTTTTGAGCCATCCCCTATCCTGGGCTCCCTCACTGCACCTGGGTGAAACAGGCCCCAGTGAAGGCAACAATCACAGCCACCACATTGACAGTGAGCTGGAACTGTAGAAACTTGGAAATGCTATCATAGACATTTCGACCCCACATCACTGCCTTAACAATGCTGGTAAAGTTGTCATCTGTTAGGATGATGTCTGAGGCCTCCTTGGCCACGTCTGTGCCTGCAATGCCCTGTGGGGGAAGAGGAGAGATGGAAGAAAAGGACCACAGTGAGGAAATGGAATACAACCACCTAGCCCAAGGCCGTCAGACCTGGCTTTAGCTACTAGGTCAACAGTGTGGCTTTAGACAAGTCATCATCAACCTGGGTCCTACTTGTTGGTGCTGAATCAGATAGTCTTTAATTTTCTTTCTAGCTCTTATTCTCTAATTTTGTGAATCAACAAACTAACAGTCCAGTGGATCTGAGGTAATTCGACATAAGTATAATTTGAAGGACCTAGGTTCAAATCCCAGTAGATTCTTATTAGCTGTAATGACTTTGTCACATCATCTCTCTGGGTTTCAGTTTCCTCATTTGTAAAATGAGGGGGTTGGACTTTATGATCTCTAAATGATCTCTTTATGATCATTTTCCACCCCAAATCTATGATCCCATGAAACCCTTCTGACCTTTAAGAGGCTACTGAATGAGGCATTGACACCAGAGGGCACTATGGGCACCCATGTGGTAGTCACTGAACCAGAACAAGGACACTACCTCTCCAAAAAGCTCCCAATTCTTTCTTTCTGGGAGACATCAGCCAATAAATTGGTGTGGCAAGATGGTGGAGGTAGACTTGGTGGACCTTGACAACTGACTGGATTTGGGCAGTGACTCAAAATGAGGAAAAGAGGCAGAAATGGTCAAAAGAGAAAGCTCTTAATCAGTTTAGGAATAAACTCAGCTCCCCATCCCCCGCCCGTTTTTGCTCACTAACCAGACCAGACCCAGATCATTGGTCTCCCCAGGCCTTTTTGCTTGAGGGCTATGTTCAGGTATAGGAAAAAGTGAGGGAAGTCCTAGATCATATGTATCATGCATGGCCATTTACTCCTTCTTTCCCACCCCTACCACCACCACCATAGTCCAGACAACTATTGTCTTTCCCCTTCAATCCATCCTGCACACTGGGGATGTCAAATATGTGGCCAATATGAACTACCAAAATGTAATTGGGAAAAATATAACAAAACAAAAAATGCAATATAGATATTAATATCTGGTTTTCTAAGTCAGTGTGTGGTCCAGAGAGGTCTTTATGTATAGTTAAGTGTACTCCCCACCCCCAACCCAACCTTCCTATCTCTTTCAGGTTGACGCAACTGCCAGATTATTCCATAGGCTAGAGAGAGACAATGGAGAGTTCTGAACAGGAGAGTGATATATGGAAAGTAAATGTCCCTTGAAGCTTGAAACTCAAATTCCTAAGCCTAACATTAAGATCCTTTATAATGTGACTCGAGTTGGTAATCTAACCTCTCACTGTTCTTATTGCCCTTCCCACTCAAGCAGACTAGTCTCCCATGATCATGCTTTTGATCCCATCAGTTATTACTTCATCTTCCCTTCCACCACATCTCCACTGATTCTGAAGGCCCTGATCCACTAAGTCACTTTCCTACATATTTTACCCACAATCCCTACTTCTTGCCCCTACTCTTTGGAGGCTTAATCCCTTGTAACAGTCTTCTCATCTACATGCCAACCCCCCCCCCCCACCCAATTAGAATGTAAGTTCCTAAGAACAGACTCTCTCTTCTACTTGGTATTGTCCATAATGGCTAGCTAGAATCAGGTATTCAAAGATTCATAAATGTGTGGGATGGATGAACCCATATACTATGTGATCATGTTATACAGCAGCACTTGGTCCTAAAATGATTTCAAGTGGAAATCATTGGTTATGTTTCAGTAGAAGCTGGTTTTTCTGAATTACTCTCCAGGATTACAAACCACTCCACATCCACCACCACCACCACCACCACCACCACCACCACCCCGACACAGCTTCTGGTAGAGGGAAAGACAGTGTTAGTCACAAAGCAAAGGGTGGGAGTGAAGGGAGATGAAGTGACAAAGGCACCAGAAACCTGACTTGGTTTCCAGTTTGGAGAACATAGTTTGAACCAAAGAGAGAACTGGTTACCATGGCAAAGCCGACATCTGCTTTCTTCAAGGCTGGTCCATCGTTGGTACCATCCCCTGTAACAGCCACCACCTGCCGGGTCCCCGTAGTACTATCAATGATGCCTGTAACACACATGTGCTAAGTGCAACGGTCCCAGATATTCTGCCTACCCCCATCTGCCGAGATTCTGGGGGTGTCTCATCTCACTCCCCTTTGAACTTCTTGCCTCTTTCTTCCCCTTCTTCTCCCTACATGCCTTGGGCTATTCTGTGGCCATATCCTGACCAGAATTGATAAGGTAACCTTCAGGATGGAAAACTGATGGGGCTCTAGAACATAACATTTTGCATTAATCTTCCCTTGTTTGAAGCCTACATATTCCCCAGCAGACTAAGTTTCCCAGAGGCAGAGGGTATACCTTTTTTCTTGTTGGGTCTCTCCTTAGTAAAGGAATCTGCCCCTGAATGATGCTTGGGACAGAGGTCTGTTTATTCCTACTGCACAGCCCATACCTGTCAAGCTTTGACTTACTTAAGCTGGAATCAGCAGGTCTCACCTTTCACAAGTGTGTACTTATCAGCAGGGGATGATCTAGCCAGCACTCGAAGTCTGGGCCATATCTTATCTAGCAGATCTTGGTCCACCTGTCAACAATGAATAATCCCAACCCCGCATGGGTCAGTCAAGGATGAAAGAAAGCCTCCCTGCCTCCAAAAAAAAAAACACAAAAAAACAAAAAACCAAACACAAAACAAAACCCCTTAACCATAGAACACTCAAGTCTATCCCTGGCTGGAACCCAGGACTTCTAATACACTCTTTGATCCCATAGTCCTTTGAGCCAGGGTAGTCTGGCTTTCAAAAGCAATTGAAGAATCAACCTGATTGTCCTCTCGAATTTGTGAATCAGTTATGCGGAGGCTTATCCATCTTGCTCTTTACTCTGGCCTCCAGTCACAAATCCCAGATGCTCTGGGGTCCGAGCACCCACCTCACCCTTCTCATTGCGGATCATCTGGTTGAATTCTTTGCCCTGTAAGCACAGGAAATCATCACCAGGAGACAGGATGCCGCACTTGATGGCAATAGCTCGGGCTGTATTGAGGTTGTCTCCTGTCACCATTCGGACAGTGATTCCAGCTCTTTTGCACTGACTGATGGCCTGAGGCACCTATGGAAATATATGGGGGAGAGGAGGGAAGATAAAGAGATGAGGGTGGACACACCCAGTGAAGTTGGCTACTTTGGTTCAGGGGCATCATTGGAAGAGAAGGCTCATGCAAAGATGACCACATGAAGAAAGGGGGATAACTTGGAACATGTCCTGGACCTAACCTATCATCCCCTTTCCTGCCTGGAAGTTATTTCTTCAACACTATTCTTAGCAGCACCAAAAAGTTCACAACTCCTTGGTACCAGCTTCCCTTGGCCCATACAATGTCATAAGATAGGCCTATAGCTAATCTTGTGTATGATAAATAATAACACCAATAACAAAAATGATGACTAGCATTTATGCTATATGGTTTGCAAAGCACTTTATATTATTTCATTTGCTCCATATAATAACCCTGGGAGGCTGAGTGCTATTATCATCACCCCCATTTTACAGATGAGAAAACTGAGGTTGACAGATGTAAAGTGGCTTGCGTAGGGTCACACACACATACATTTCTGAGGCTGGATCTGAATTCATGTCTTGATTCAAACTTTTTGCTATTTTCTGTTTAGATACCTAAGTGGAAGTCTACTGAAAATTTAGGGTGGACAGGGTGGGAGTGAGATCGGAACCCAATCCAGCATAGTCTCTTTATTTTTCATTATTTAGATAGAAAACCCAATAAAATCTAGCCTTGTTTACCACTCACTGACATGAACCATATATCATGCTCAACATTGGTTACTACTTTCTATGAGCAGAGAGTGGGATGTAAGATTACCTTCTCTTGAAGGAGGGGGAAAAAGAGACCAAGAAAGAGATGGATGAAGTGGTTAATTTTCCCAAGGTCACATGGTGAAAAATTGAACTAGAATCTAGGTCATTGAGACTGGGACTTTTGTCATTAGGTCATGCTAATCAGAAAGATGAATAGCCACTTGCCAGACTCCTATAGGCCCTCTCCCTCAGGTTGGGCATAGGCCTTACCTCTGGGCGCACAGGGTCTTCAATGCCAACCAAACAGATGAAAGTCATGTCGGAGAGGACCTCAGCTTCATTATCCCAGTCAAGCTCATTTTTCAAATCTCGGTAAGCAAGACAGATGGTCCGAAGTGCCTCATTGGCCATTTGCTCAATCACGTTTGTTGTCAGATCGTCACGATCTTTGGGTTTGAACTCCCTGGGCACGCCCTGGCTGTCCATGATATATTTGCACCTGGGGAAAGGGTAGAGTCAGGTGGTAGCATCCCATAAAGTCTGGCCTATGGTGAATTATCCTTAACAAAAAGTCTTATTCCACTGTCCTTATTGTGACTTGGAAGGAATCGTAGGTTCTCAAAGCCATTGCCAGGATGAGAGCACAGGTTCCGACAGGTCCTATGAAGCTGGAAAGGCTCTGAGAAGAGTCTCCAAATAAGACTGTGCCCATTACCTGAATACAGGCCTAGTATAATTTAGAGGTACTTATCAGCAGTTTCTAAATCATTGAAGAAATGATCAATTTCAATTAGAGTATAGTGAAAAGAAAGATTTTATTTTCTCATCCAAGTTCATCTATCCTTGGACCCCTTATGGCCTCCATAGACCCAGGTTAAGAGGACCTGCTCTATAGTCTCTAACCAGACAGAAGCTGTCCAGGCAGTAAACTTTTGGGTTGCAGACATATGGTTGTAAGGATAAGGCATAGACACAGGTGAGTGTCCTCTATGTGTGTGCACATCTGTATCTGTCTCTGTCTATTAAAGACAGCTACTTTGGATTATTTATTTGCTCTTTTGAGACCTTAGTTTGCTTGCTTTCTTGCTTGCTTCCTTTCCCCACCCCAAACCCTTACCTTCTGTCTTAGAATCAATACTAAATATTGGTTCCAAGTCAGAAGAGTGGTAAGGGTTAGGCAATGTAACACTCCATTTTACAGATGGAGAAACTAAGGCCTTGAGAGAAAAGTGACTTGCCCAGTGTTACACAGGTAGTAGGTTGCAGAGCTTGGCTCCAAACACCTGGGAGCTGATCTCTAGTCTTCAATCCCAAATCCCAAGCTCTTTAAGCCTTCTAAGATGATTTTCTCCAATATTTTGAATACTTCTAGGCTCTTCTCCCCCAGAGTCACACAGCTGGGAAGTGTCTGAGGTCAGATTTGAACCTAGGACCTCCCGTCTCTAGGCCTGGCCCTCTGGTGTGGCCAAGAACAATTTTAGTACCTAAGGCAGATAATTAGTGTTGTCAAAGAGAAAAAAGGTCCTAATAAAAAGGTCCCAGAAAAGGCTTCTTATGTCATCAGATGCATACGTGTTCTCTTTTCTTCTCTTTTAGTATAAAAAAATGCACTGGATGCACTGGAAAGAACATTGGTCTTGGACTCTGATCTACATTAGAAGTCAAGCCTTGACACTTGATCCTGAGCAAACCATGACTCCTGAGCCTTAGAGTTTTTCACATGTAAAATAAAATAATACTTTAATCAATAACAGGGCTATTTCATGAAAACTACTCTGTAAGTCTTTAAGCAATATATAAATATGAGGGTTATCTCTTTTCTTGCAGTGGTGATGGTGGGGAGGAATGGAAAGGGGGACTATATGAGGTGGTCCCAGACTTGTGATTTCATTGGCATAGGGAATTTCTGATCTAGATGTTTCCTCAGAGTAGACTGGCAACCTGTTTTCAACTCAGTTTTAAAGAGTCATGGGGGAAGCTAGGTAGCTCAGTAGATTGAGGGCCAGGCCTAGAGACAGGAGGTCCTGGGTTCAAATCCGGCCTCAGACACTTCCCAGCTGTGTGACCCTGGGCAAGTCACTTGACCCCCATTGCCTAGCCCTTACCACTCTTCTGCCTTGGAGCCAACACACAATATTGACTCCAAGATGAAAGGTAAGGGTTTTAAAAAAAGAAAAAAAGTTTTAAAGAGTCATTATTATGGGGTGCTTTCCTGAGGACATCTTTGCTTTCCTTCTGTGGTTTATGCTCTGACCTGGGGCAGGAGAACAGAGCTATGCCAGGACAGAAAAGTACATTCCTGATATGTCCCCAACTAGGTGATATTATCAATAATGGTGCTCATTAGAGTAGATTCTCTGCTTTGTATTGAAGAGGGAATGGGATCAAGGAGAATTTCCTTCTATGATTAATTTTTCCTTATCAAGTGGAAGGAAAAGAATTTTTTCTTACCAGGTGGCAACCTAAAAGACTTCTAGAAGAGGAGTTGTGCTACTCCTTTTAGTGGATTCCTGGAAATCTAAGAGCAGGGTATATATCCGTGGAAAGGAGTGGAGAGGGAAGAAGGGCTCTTGTGCAAGGCCCCACCATCATAGATGTCCCTATCTCTCTAATCCACTGCACTTTTAAGCAGGCCTCAGCTTACATGCACTCTCATAAAGGTACTGTACCCAGTGTTTTGAGAGTTTATGTGAGGAATGCTAAAACCTTCACTTTCTTTTAGCTCAGGGCTTGTTAACCTAGATATGATCTATGGAGAGATTACAGGTGGTCCATAGATTTGATTTGGGAAAAAAATACCTTTTTTTCCATATGAACAATTTCCTTTGGAATCCTCTTCATTTTATTTTGTGCATTTAAGAATATTTTTTTTTATAACAAAAAGAGGCCCATAGACTTCATCAGACACCAAAAAAAGTCTATTCCTATCTTTCAGACCCTTTTGTCTCATCTTTCTTCTTCTGTGCCCTAATAGGGATGAGATGTGGGCTAATGGGAGGGAAAGGAGTCTCTCCACTGAACAGAAGGGGAGAGGTACAATGATTTGAATGTGGTCACACACCACGTTGGCATGGAGAGTCAGAGTGGAGACTCCAGCTGCCCAAAGGCTAGGATGAAGTTCTCTCTATGGAGGGAAGGAGGACAGGCCTTGTAAAGGGAACTATAGGACAGCTCACTTTCGCAGCATGATCTCCGAGGCCCCCTTGCTGTACAATCGAAAAGTCCCATTCGGGTTCTTGATAACTGTGGTCATTGATTTGCGGACCGAATTGAAGGTGTAGACTTTGAATATATTCTCCTCCGGCATCTCTTGCCTTATAGTTTCATAGTCAAAATTCAGATGTGTGACAAAGCCCAGCAAGGCACACTCTGTCTTGTTGCCTGCCTGCCGTGGAAGCCCCCCTTCCTTCTCTGGAGGCTGAAAAGGAAAGAACATGGAAGCTAAGTGAGAAGTCCCAGCCCAAGGAGGCCAAGAAAGGAGGGAGAAAAGGCAGCCAATGGTGTCTGGAATGATTGTTACTTTCCTAGAAGAACAGCTGACTGGTCACTTCCCAGCTATGAAACATTTTACCTGTTTTAGGGGTAGCAAGGGATGGGGAGGGAGAAGAGAAATGGCCTAAGCTGCAAATTGCCTAGCCTTTTCCAGAAAATGTCTTTCCCCCCCATTATTCATTGAGTGAAAGGAAATAGCTATTATTTGCTATTAAGACTTTTTCTGCTATAAATGCAAATAGCTCTTCCCCAAAAGGTTGCCTCTGCTAGGGAATTAGTGGGTACCTAAAGGACCCATGGCTCCTCTCATGCACCCATATTTTCCTAATCTCATTCTATAAGTCTTTACATAGTTTTGCTCAGGGGTGATGAATTACAGTGCGATAGAAAGAATGCTAGATTTGGAATCAGAGGACCTGTGTTTGAATTTTGCCACTTACTAGAAATATGATCTCAGGCAAGTAACATAGCCCTTTCCTGCTTTGTCCAAAGATTTAGAGATTCCCCTTTCCTGTGCATTCATGAACATTCATGTCAGGGGAAAACATACCAGGACCTTGGACGTATAGCTTGAGTTGATGGAGATGCCATTGACAAGTACAGACAGAGTAGCGGGTGCAATTTCTTCTGCCTTGGGGATTTCCTTGTAGTAAATGTTCCCTATGTAAGCCTGTACCACTGTCATGCGGTTCAAGGTCAGTGTGCCTGTCTTGTCGGAGCAGATGGCCGTAGCATTCCCCATAGTTTCACAGGCATCCAGGTGACGCACAAGGTTATTATCCTTCATCATTTTCTGCCAGAAGAAGAGGACTGTGAGAACCAGCAGGACTTAGCTCTAAGTACAGAACACGGGAAAGAAAGATCTTCCAGTATCCCTCCCACACCTCATTCACTAACTTGTTCCCCTGAATAAAAAAACAAATTCAAGATGAATTTTGTGGGTTCTATTACAAATCAAAGTCTTCTAGGGCAATTGAAATGCTGACCAAATGGAGAAGGGGTCTCTCCCTAGCATGGATGTCAAAGGCTTCTTAATCTCTACATTTCATCTAATGTTCTGAGGGAACATGATCCATTCCCTGAGCTGATCTATGCTGTTGGAACCTTCCCTTCCCCCTAAGTGTTCTCCAGAAAGGAAGTATGAGGATCCCACTTCACCTTGACAGAATAAGCCAGTGAGATAGTGACAGCCAAAGGTAACCCTTCTGGTACAGCCACTACGAGCACAGTGATCCCGATGATGAAGAACTTGACAAAGTACTGGATGTAGATGGGGGTGCATTCTGCTTTCCAACTCTGACCTTTCACCCCGAATGTGTCTATCACGAAGAGCAGTATCAATATGGAAACCGTGAGAATGGACATGAAAAGACCTGTCCAGGGAATACAAGCAACGTTAGCTCCTACTCCAAGTTCCCTGCTGGGAAATAAAGGACCCTAACCTTGGAGGCTCAGAACTTTCTTCTCAAGAAAACTGGCTGAAATTCATTCCCTTCACTTTGCAAGGTATCATCCCTAGTCCCTCCCTTGGATATATTGCTACATGATTGCTCTATTTCCTTTATTTCCTCTATTTCTTTATTACAATAAATCCCTAGAGTACAAGGACTAGTTGCCCAGAAATGCTGTAGATATTTTATGAATGGTTGCTGAATGAGCAGCTCTGACCTTTCATTATTTAAGTTGATGAGTCACAAACCTGACTTGCCCAGACAGAGCTAACCTAACTCTATTATTGCCCTCTGGACAGGCAATAGCTAACTATTGCTTACGTGCTCTACTCTACTCCATAGGGATTGTGAATTGAAGGATAAAATCAATATAGAATTAGAGGGGGATGAAATTTTAAGCAGAGGTTTTAAATTGACCAAGGGGATCTTTCTCAGAGAAAAATGACAGCTATTTTGTACATGCTAAATTGTCTTTTAACCAAGTGATTCCATGATAAGGTGTGAGGATTTATTTTTCACATACTGTATTAATTCCTAGGGAGAATTACTGTATATTCATGGGTCTGGGATCTGGGTCAGAGATATTCACAGTCTGTTGCTTTATTCATTTTCTCCATTTTTAAGAATCCCAAGGAATGTCTTCTATTTTTAACAGAATTTGGTTGATAAAGGGAAGAAGAGTTCTTTCCCCAAGTGATCCCCATGATGTAGTTATGGGGATGGATGGGTAGGTTGATGGACCACCCCTTAATAAGCTATTACCAATTAAAGGTGTTTTGGGATATTCAACGGAGGGGCTGAATAATGCGTTCCTAAAAATCTATTTATTAAGCTGCCTGACCCAGCTAGTCACAAGAGAGCCATAGATACCTATATCACTTTACCAATTATGATGCTGGCCTAACCAATACACCTGATATGATCAGTAGACTTATATTCTTACCCCCAAATCAGTCTCTCAAGATAATTTTAATCTTTACAAAAGGGAGGTGATATTAGCAAGGGAGAGAGTGAACTCTAAAGCTTAGATCTAGAGAAAGGAATTATGGGCTGATAACTCCCTTTCCCCCTCTCTCCACCCTGCCAAAGAATCTAATAATCTAATGTTTAATACATATGTTAAGTCATAAGGAGTAATGAAATCTGAATCCCCAGCAAAACAGTGTTTCACCCAGAGCAGGTCTTTAATAAAAGCTCAGACAGAAAACTTATGATGAAGGCTATCCAGAGATGAGAAGTTCAAACCAACAATTCATTCAATAAGTATTTATTAAATAGCCTAGTTCAAACCAACAATTCATTCAATAAGTATTTATTAAATAGCCTATTCTTCAAGGCACTAAGGTGCTGAGGATACAAAAATAAAAGTGAGATGCAAATTCTCTCAGGCTATTGTAAAGATTAAGGGCATATTTGCATGGAATACTATAAAATGGGGAGCAACAGTTAGTAGATTGATAACATAGTCATGATGACGGAATTAAGACATCAAAAAGAAAAAATACTATGACAGCATAGATTCTAATAAGTTCAAATTTAATCAGACTAAACATAAATGTCCTTAAACACTGGAGTTCTAAGAAAAAACAACAACTTAGGTTGGTGAGGCTATTTAAAAGTAGCTGAAGAAGCCTAGAGATAGGAGGTCCTGGGTTCAAATCTGACCTCAGATACTTCCTGTATGACCCTGGGCAAGTCACTTAACCCCCATTGCCTAGCCCTTACTGCTCTTCTGTTCTAGAACCAATACATAATATTGATTCTAAGATGGAATGTAAGGGTTTCTTAAAAAATGGCTGAAGAAATAAGGATAAATAATAGTGGAGAAAAATGATTGTTGGGGAGGAATACATATCGGTTACCCAAAAATATTTGAAGGACAGATTTGATTTGTTCTATTTGACCCCATAAAGTGGAAATATGAACCATGGTTAGAAGAAGCTAGAGAGAAGCAGATTTTGGCTCCATATAAAGGAATGACTTTTTAACAACTAGAGCTATACAAAAGTGGAATGGATTATTTTGGCAGCAAGATGATCACTTGTTAGGGATGTCATACATGGGGTTCTGTTCAAGTACAGGTTGGATAAAATATTTAACATCGATCAATCATTAAACATTTATTAAGTTGGAGTCTGGAAGGCCTTAGTTCAAATCCAGCCTTACACACTTACTAGCTGTGTGACCCTAGGCAAATCACGAAACCTCTTGGTTCTTCAGTTTACTCATCTGTGCAAATAATAATAGCACCTATCTCCCAGGGTTGTATTGAGGATTGAATGTAATCCTTGCAAAGCACTTTGTAAACCTTGAAGTATTAGGTAAATGCTAGCTATTATTACTATTAACAATAATAATAAATATAATTTTCATAGGAAGGTACTAGCGATTAAGAGAACAGGAAAGATGTCACGTGGAATGGGGTCCATGTAGTAATCCTCAATGGAAACCAAGGATTCTAAGAGACAGAGGTAAGGAGGGGGTGCTTTCCAAGCATGGGGGACAGTCAGTATCAAGGTATAGATTCCTTCCATCTCTGAAGTTTTTTTCTTCAATTATATGTAAAAACAATTTCCAGCATTAAAAATTTTTTTTGAGTCTTCAGTTTTTTCCCTCCTTCTCTCTCCTCCCTCACTGAAAAGGTAAACAATTTGATATAGAGTTTATATGTACAATCATGTAAAACATTTTCCCATATAAGTCCTTTTGTGGAAGGAAACACAAATAAAACAATTAAGATTTGTTTTGAACTGGATTCACACTCTTATCAATTCTTTTTCTGGAAGCAGATGGCATTTTTTATCATGAGTCCTTTGAGATAGTTTTGGATTATCATATTGCTGAGAATAGCTATTATTCACAATTGTTCATTATACAGCATTTCTGTTGTTGTTTACAGTGTTCTCTTGCTTCTGCTTACTTCACTCGCTTCAGTTCGCGTAGATCTTGCCAGGTTTTTCTGAGCTCCTCATGCTCAATATTTCTTACAGCAGTAAGTCCATTCCACTCCAGAATTTCATCGCAATCATATATTATAACTTGATAGGTATCCTTTCACTTTCCAGTTCTTTGCTCCCTCAAAATGAGCTGCTTTAAATATTTTTGTACATATGGGTCCTACTCTTTGACTGGACTGCAGTGTACAAGGTAGAGAAAGGAGTATGGTCAGAGAAGGAAGAAGGGAAAGAAGGAAATAAGTGTATTTGAAGCACCTACTATGTGCCAGACACTGTGCCAGGTGCTTTACAAATATCTCATTTGATCCTCTCCACAACCTTAGGAGGTAGGTGCTATTATTATTCACATTTGACAGTTGAGGAACCTGAGGTGGAGATTAAACGACTCACCTAGGGTTGTTTAGCTAGTGTCTGAGGCTGGATTTGAACTCGTGTTCCTGATTTCAAGTTTAATACTCTATCCACTGTGCCACTTAAGTTGCCTTTAGGCAGAGAGAAAAGTGAAAGGAAAAGTTATAAATCTTGGAAGGAGAAATTTTCTTCCTTCTGATATATAGGGAAGCCACAGCAGAAAACCACCCAATGTGGTGGAAAGCCAGCTAGAGAAGCCTTTTGCTTGGGCACTATCTCAAGTTACGTTGTAGACAATCTAGCTGTAAAACATCCTTTAGAAATCTTTCTCCAAATACTCTTTTTCCCTCTGTTTGGGATTATGTAATTACCAAAGGGGCCAAATCTGCTCATTCTTTAGCAATGTGATTAATTTTTACTAACTGAAAAGTGAACTTCAAGGAATTTATAAGATGTATACAATAGTACTGACAAAATAGAACTCGGGCTAAAAAAAACTTGTTAGCTGAAGTCTGATTTCAGCTCATCATAAGGGAGAAATTTCCTAACACTTAGAACTAAACCAGAACAAGAATGGGCTGCTTTGGAACATAATGACTTCTCTATCACATGAGAATATGAAGCAGAGGCTAAATAATTGGGGATTCCATCAGCCTTCTTTGGGTTGAAGTTCTGTGAACCCCTTTAACCTTTTTTCATTCTTTAGTTGCATTCTTTAGTTCTCAGGTTAAGCCCTGAGGACTCTAATGCACTCCAGAGCCTTCCTGGGAAAGGTTCCATCTTGGGGGAAAGTGGTAGAAGAGAAACTTGTGGGATACCCTACTCTTTTCATTTTTTCTCTCCCTCTCTCCAGCTGGCCCCAAGTCTGCTCGATGTACTTACCAATTTTCCCAATCTGAACAGCCAGGCGTGTCAGTTTGCCCTGTAGTACTGACTTTTCCTTCTTCTCCTTCTCCTTCTTCTTTCCTTGGCTTTCTCCTTCTTCCTCAGCATCACTGCCCTCATCTGCTGAAGCACACATAAGTAGGAGGTGATCCTAGGCTCAGGGGCACAGACAGCTAGGCAGGTAGAAACCAACATGCTTTTCTGCCCATTTCCTTGAAGCACAGGATTGGTGCTGGATAGAGAGCACCAGTTCTGAGACCTACACCAGTACTCTAAAACCAGTCTGTCCCATCCCACCTAAGGAATTTAGTCCATATGGACTTCTGATTAAACCCTTTAGAGCAAGACACAGGGGCAGGACATGAGTTTTCCCTGTCATCAGCCTCCTGTCAGTAGTGCATTATCCAGAATCAGACTTATTGTAGCATGGGGATATTATTTTACTCTGTGTGTGTGTGTGTGTGTGTATTTACACACAAAATACAAAAGAAAATTTCAAACTGTTCTTCCAAGGAGCCAGGATTTGGGCTAGATGAATTCTGGAAATATAGAATGTGGCAGAGATAGTAGGCAAGAGGCAAACATGCCAGGGATATTGAATAAAGATTCTTTGTTTTGAAATGTCCACCTCATTCCCCACATATATGATATTTTTAAAAAGCAACAAAAACCATAAAGTTGGGTATCTCCAGCACCCTCTGGTACAAGTTAGGGCAGGGAGTACTTGGTAAGCCCCTCATGGAGGGAAGAGAGATATGGAAGGAATCATGGTACCAAGACCCTGGTAAGGTTGGTGTTGGGTTGTGAGATTGGTGTGAGGGTTCCACTGGAAAAGAGTAAGAGAGATAGACAGAAAAAATACAGACCAGCTTGTTTTATTCATTTTTAAACCTAGGTTTATAAAGCTTAAAAAGAAAGATAATCATTTCCTCTTTTAGCAGCCTAACATACTTTAGCATACTCTAACAAGTATGACAGTGTAACTTTTAGAAATCCAGTCATCTAGATTGGAAAAGAAAAGATTTTTGGGAACTGTCTTACCTTTCTATAGAACCATCCCCATGTCCCTCCCTTGCTTAAAGGTGCATTGTGTTCCTTGGGAGAAGCTGCTGCCACCATCAGATGCAGACAGAACAGAGAAGAAATGGAAACAAGACACACTGCCAATCAGAAGAAAAGCCAACTATAGCAAGAAGAGAGCAAGAGAGATGGGGAGAAAAGTTCAAGATGGGGTTCTCCACAAACCACCTAGGAAGAACAGCAGAGAGGATAGCCCAGATCAGAAGAGAACACAGATGGAGAGGCCATGAGAAGAGGAACCTGCCTCTGCTGGGAATGGACCACATTAGGCTGCAGAGCAGAGAGAGCCCAATATTAAACTTGGGGAAAAGGTTGTTTCTGCCAGGGGAGTCCAAGAGATCATTTTCTTGGGTTAGAACAGATCAGTCTCCCACAGGATCCCAGAAGCAACCTGGGTCCTGGCTTCCCTAAATTGACAGCAGAGGGTGCTGTGGCCTTAGCTCAGGTTGGGGAAGGGAAGAAGGGAAGAAGACGCTAAACCTTCCAGATTCAAGACAAGGAAGAATGGTAGATAGCCTTGGAGGTCTGGTGAAGGGAGGTGAGAGAATGGCAGTGGGTGGTGGTGGTTACTTTCTTGGTGTTTTCCAGTGAATTCTTTTTCACCTATTTGAACAAGAAGGAAAAAAGTAAGGGTAGTAGAGACCCTCTGATTGTGTCATGGAGGGGCCAAAAGTATCCTTCAGAGACCCGATGGTCAACAAGGTGCAGGCTTTGCCCAGGATTAGGCACACATCAAGAACATCATTCTCTAGAATATCATTGTGGGGGGCGGGGTGGGGCACAAGGAGGCCACAGGAAAAGAAAGACACTGCATGCACCCATGTTTCAGTCAGTCCCTCTTTATTAATGGGGCTATTGGCAGGAAGAGATCTTGGCCCTGAAATAGAAGTGCAGAACTGGTAGAAAGCCCCCCTTCCACCCAAAGAGATGAAATATTTTTGAGTTGGACCAAATGACCTCAGAGGTCCCCCTAAATCAGGTTCTATTCTATAATCTGGCTTGGTGGTTATTATAGGAATATTTGCTCAGGCCTGTAGAGTCTGGGCCCATGAATTCCTGCTTCCTTGCTCAACTGCAGGAGCCACCAACAGAAAGCACACTGGGTTCTGAGGCCATATCCCAGAGAACAAGAAAATGGCTCCCAGTATTTTACTGTTTTCCCCTTCACAAAAAGTCTAGACTCTAAAGGCTCATGTCTGAAAATGATGAGAAACAGCACTGAAAGTCAAGACCTTCTAATACCATACCAGCCCAGGACACCTCTGTCTCTGGTTCTCTCAATCACTCTCCGTCTCTCTCCTCATAATGTTAAACATTTCCAGGCCCTATGCCGAGTGTGAATGAGATTTCTAAAAGAGGCATATTAGGGGGCAGCCAGGTGGCTCAGTGATAGAAGGCCAGGCCTGGAGACGGGTAATCCTGGTTTCAAATCTGGCCCCCAATACTTCCTAACTGTGTGACCCTGTGCAATTCACTTCACACCCATTGCCTAGTTTCTTTACCTTGGAACAGGTACTTAGAAATGATTCTAAGATGGTAGATAAGGGTTTAAAAAGAAAAAAAGCAAGTGAGACCCTTTCCCTGTCCCTGACACTTCTCCCTCTTGAATGCAGGCAGGTCTTTTTCCCACTGAATTTTCCCTTAGCCTAGATAGTTCATGCTGAGGCCAGAACCCCCAGCTGACTTCAGGCCTGTTAACTCACTTGTCTAGGAATCAAGGCCACAAACTTAACCTCATCTGGAAACCTCAAGACATGATCTGGTTTTTATGAATGTTCCTTAGGGAGTCAAACCTTCTACCAAAAGGGTTTCTTCTCTGCTTTTCCACAGGTGTTTGGGCAGTCTGCCTTCTTTATTCCGACAGGTTCCTCATTCTGGGAATACCCCCTGGACTCCAGTTGTCTACTAACAGAAGTCTTCCAGTCTTCCCACTCTTCTCATCATAGACTCCTAATCCACTGAGGGAAGAGGCAACAAGGGGAATGGGGGCCCTGGGTTTGGCTTACCATCTTCTTCTTTCTTCAGTTCTTCTTCACTTTCTGATGATCCCAAAAGCGTGAAAATGATTCCAGTTTGTGAATTCACACCCACTGCAGTCACGAGCATCCGGCCGGACCCTTCCATCACATGGGTTCCTGGAGAGAGTGAGAAAGGGGGATATTTCTGAACTCTCACCCTTGCTTTGTGGAGCATTGAGACTCCATCGGACCCAGCTGTGGGGAATGAGCTTCTCTGAAGGGCAAGTATCAACCAGCCCCGCTGTCCATCTGTGAACTCCGCAGGGATTTCTTCAGAAAGTACTCCTATCCACCTTGGGACTGGAGCAAACAGAGACCTCAGAGAAGAGCTAGCTCAGCCCCCTCATCTTAGGACGGAGGGATCTGGAGGGCAAGGAAATTGTGACTCCTCTGTGTTTACATGGGCAGCAAGCAGCCGGAGTGGGCTCTGGATCCAAGCACTCTGCCTTCAGAAGGAGCACAAGATAGAAGGAAGTAGTTCTCAGGGCAGGAGGTTAAGAGAGAGGATTAAATGATCTCTGCACACCTTTTCTAACCCAATCAAAGAAACCCCATCTAAGCTGTAGTACTTAGTGAGAAATGAGGCAGCTCACAGGCATAAAGGATAGAGCACTGGGCCTGAAAGCAGGAAGACCAGAGTTCAATCCAGCCTTAGATACTTACTAACTGTGCGATCCTGGGCAAGTCACTTAACTTCTGCCTGCCTCAGTTTCTTTATCTGTACAATGGGAATAATAATAATAGCATCTACTTCCCAGGGTAGTTGTTGGGAGGATCAAATGAGATAATAATTGAAAAGTGCTTAATATGGTGATTGGTATAGAGGAAGCTCTATGTAAACATTAGCTATTAGCTATTATTATTGGGCCATCTATGTGGCACTATTATAGCAATCTAAAGGAAAAAGAGGTAGAGTTAGGCCAAGGGGATGAGGAAGAATGATGGGGCTTCAGGGATTAGGAAAGAAGAGGAACAGGCAGAAAAAAAATCAAAGCTTTACCTGAAAAGAGCATGGGGTCCTTCTCGACAGACTTCTTGACTTGTTCAGATTCTCCAGTTAGGGTACTCTCATCAGTTTTCAGATCGTTCCCTTGGATCAGGATTCCATCTGCAGGCAACAGGTCACCTGGAGAAAAAAGAGGGAGGAAAGAATGTAGAATGAGAGTGAGAGACAAGGAGAGGATGTGGGAAAGTACTCCAGTGCTCTTCCCATGGAGGTTCCCTATAGGACAATAGATAAGCAGGTACACTGAATAAACAGGTATCATGCATTTCTAGGGAAAAGTCTAACCTTAATCACCAAAGACAAAGTTCCTGCCCAGAACCTTCAAGGTTCTGGGAATTACTATTCCTGATGACTCCCCCAGAACCCAGAAAACATGCTGGCTATTTATTTCAAAGGTCACCTTAAACTCTGAACTCCAAACTATTCCTTTCCTTAAGGACTTACAAGTCACCAAAATTTGAACCTAGAGTCTGACAATAAAGAGTACAATTTACGTGGCTTACTTCAATAGTTCTTATTTCCTAGGTTTTGAACAATGATACATGTATAACTGGGGGAGAGGGATCATGAATCATGGAACCATGGAAAAATATTCTAAATAAAAAAAAGGAAAAAATAGTTCTTATTTCCTTCCTCAGACTGTAAAGCCAAGAATAGAACTGGTGGGCCCATCATACAGTGAAAATGAAAGGGCACTACAGAAATGGTGGATGAAGAATAAGCAAAACTATTAATGAGGGTGAGGTGACCTATAACTAGGGTGAGAATTTTGTACCAATGACACAATTGAACCTAGGACTTAGGTTACAAGAATAAAATTTTAATTATTAAGCTAATTAAAATATAAAGCTGCCACGTGCTGGCTTCATCACTCCAGTTGCTTCACCCCAAGCAAGGTTTTCACCCACCCTGCACTATCCTCCATCTCTCCCCAGGCTCCAACCCTCCAATTGTGGCAACCTCCCCAAGCTCTCTACCTTCCTCTCCAATTGAGAAGGACTGCAAACATTCCTTATGTTGGCTGTTGAGAGTAGAAACCTGTCCACAAAGCCGGCATAGGATTCTTACCATATTGGACATGAGCAACATCTCCCACCACGATATCAACCACAGGCAATTGGATGATTTGACCATTGCGGATAATGGCGAACTTCTGTTCCTTCTCGATACGAGACTGTAGGCCCCGGAACTGCTTCTCTTTGCTCCAGTCATTGAAGGCTGTCACCAGCACCACGACGACCACCGACAACAGGATAGCTGCCCCTTCGATCCAGCCGGCCTCTGCCTCCCCCTCGTGATCCCCAGCAACTAAGGTCTCGCCACATGCTGCCCCATGGGGAGGGGAAAAGGCAAGTGGTCACTTAAAAGGCCTTTGCTGGCACGGGAAAGTGGAACTAATGCTTTCACTGACCCTCCCTGGGAGAGGTGGGATGGGGCAGGGTGGAAGAAACTAGGCAGACTTCCAGGCAGAAGAACCACCACTGTTGAGAATACTGGGCTTGGGTATCCACTCATCCCCTGTACCACCATAGGATTAACCTAAAAGGAGCTGGAGACTCAGTAGTTCAGTCTTTATGTCTATGTAAAGGACAGGTAAGTCACATGTAAAGAACCACCTGAGTCCAAAGGGGTCAGACTATTTCTGCCAAGCAGGTTGAGCAACATCCCACAATGCGAAGCACTTAGGTGTGCGCTTTGAGAAACCAGGCTTTGGGGGGGGGGGACTGGCAATATTCTATATGCCACTAGGCATAAAGGATAAGACACAGAGAGAGAGAGGACTGCTGTGGTAAAAATGGACCTCACCAGGTACTAGACAAAAATGTCTAAATGTAGTTTAGATTAACCAGCCCTACTCCTCAACTGATCATTCTGGGAAGACTGGAAAAAAAACAAACAAAACAACCCAACCAACAAAGTGGAGATATTTTATCAATAATCGACATTAAATGCCTGCATGCTAGGACTGACCTGGGATCTTGCGCAGTTAGAAGACACTCACATTCATTTTCGTTCCCAGGAGGTTTGTAGAAAGACAGGCCCAGGGAGATAACTGCTGAAACGATGAGTATGATGAGTGTGACATCTTGTAAAGCCTCCCACACTAACTCAAGAAAGGTCTTGGGTTTCTTAGGGGGGATTATGTTTTTTCCAAATATTTGCTGGCGTCTCTCCAAATCTGAAGGGTGCCCGGTCAGTCCTGAAGGAAGGAAGAGGGGTATTGGGAGAAAAATAAAGATATTAGAAGGAACCTTAAGAAAACAAGTTTCTAGTTTTCTCAAATATTCCCAATTATTACTGTTTATTGACCCATACAAGTTTTACCCTATTTTCACCTAGCCGATAGTCAGCCTAAAACTAATAATGTCTCAGGGGTTTATTGGCACTTTCCAAATACGTATATCCAAATTAAGAGGCACCATGGAATCATAGAAAACTGGCCCCAGAATCAAAAGTCTTTATTTCAAGTCTGAATTCTGTCACATCCTGGCTGTGTGACCCTACACAAATTCTTAGCCCTCTGCACAACACTTGATGAGCAAGTGTTGTTGTACATTGGTAGGTGGTGCTTACTTGATCAATGAAGTTACAGTCTTTCAAACTCCAAATTATTCTATGGCAACTTAGTCCTTTCATGAATCTCCTCACATGCCCTCCCTGACAACTCTTAGGGAATACCCAGAAGCTACAAGAAACATGGGTGATATATCCCGATTCTCAGCCTAGGGTTCCTTCCACTAGACTCCCAAGGTATAGGAGGACAATAGATATTCTAAGGGCTCAGGTCCCAGTTCTTGTCCTTTCTTTCTGGTCCCTCCACAACTCCTCTTTTTGAAGACAATCACTGGGGTTACTTAGGCAGAAAGGGAAAATGGGAAACAAAGGTAGGAAGGAAGTAGTTGGGAGTTGGGAGCACCCAGGCAATTTCCTGAGGATAGGTATTACAAGATGGAAATTCTCAGTCACTCTTCCCAACTTTGATGGCTCCTCTACTGAGGTGAAGGGGGAAGAGGGTGTGAGAATTTAATATGGCAATAAATATCAGTTGGTGTTCACCACTTTGTTTATATGCCACAGCAAATTAGTCATAAATCTGGCACTTAAGCTTGCAGTTTTTTATAATTTCCCTGCAGCTGAGGGTAGGGCAGCACAGGTCTCCATGATAGCATTGAAGCACAAGAGGGAAGCACCTCATGGAGGCTCCAGACCAGGGAATTGTGGGCTGAAGGGAGCCATTAGTAAAGGCTTCTGGGAGAAGGCAAGAGGCTATGATTATAATTTACTCTTGACTAGCTCCACTAAGGGCTGTTTTACTGAGATGTTTCTACTGAGCGAGAATCAAAAGAAATGACCTTAAAGTTGACCTAACTACCTCCTATTACAGCATTAGTAAGAACTTTTAGAAAGGGCTTTGCAAAAACTCCAAATACCACTCCCCACCCCATCCCCCCAAAAAGAAGGAAACCAAACTAGGATGTACAAAGGTGGGACTCTGGGCTAAATGGCAAGGCTCAGATAACAAATATTGGAGACAGGAGACCTTGATGGGAGCTTGGGAGAATCCAGGTGGATTTATTCTTCTCCATACACCTTATATTTGAATTGCACTGAACTACTCTCTATTTTCCATTTGATCCCTGGGTTGTTATCTCCAGGTTCTTAATGGCCACCACCATCTCAATTTGAGTAATCCTATTCATCCTTCAAAGGCCAGTTCAAATGTCATCTCCTCTAAGAAGAGTTTTCTACTCCCTTAGTCAGTCTGCCCCTCTCCTCTGGTCTCTTTTGGCACTTTATATTTGAAAAACAATTTGTACATTTAAATGTAGACTATTAACACATCCTATTATAATAAATGTGTGGGCTTCAAATTCCTCTTACTAAACTGAATCCCTTAAGAGAAAGGACCATGGTGAAAGGGAAGGAAGCCCAGATTTGAAGTCAGAGGACCTAGCTTCAAATACTGCCAAATATTGTGAATTATATATAATCTGTCTAACTTTGGCTAAGTTATTCACTTTCTTCATCTGTAAAATAGTAGAGTTGGGCTAGATGACCTTTAAGATTTCTGCCAGTTTTAATTTTATGATCTTTTTATTTCTCCCCAATATCTTGTGCATAATAGGTAGTGAGATATTTGCTGAATGAAATTCTTGAGACTCCTAGGTTCTCCTTTGTGGTGGAAGTATCCAGATGAAGGGTTCAAGAGTGCCACAGGCAAGACAAAGTCCAGACAGAATCCCAAGCACTAAAGGGTATTTTTTTAGAGCCTTACCTTCAGTCTTAGAATCAATACAGTGTATTGGTTCTAAGGCAGAAGAATGGTAAAGACTAGCAATGGGGGCTAATTGACTTGTCCAGGATCACCCAGCTAGGAAGTGTCTGAGGCCAGATTTGAACCCAGGACCTCCTATCTCTAGGCCTAGCTATCACTGAGCCATCTAGCTGCACCTGCTAAAGGGTTTTGCAGAGTACTCCATCGCCTCAACAAAATTAGGGTTAGCATAGTAGGAGGTGAGAGGAGAAAATTTGCTACTTTCAAAGCAATACAAGTGAAGGAAAGTAAATGAGTGAGGATGATATTTGGGGAAGGGGAGAGGGGAGGTAGTAATACCCCAAAGTGCATAGACAATGAGAGTGAGGGCAAAAAACAATATCAAAAGTGAAAATGGTCCTCAGCCCCACCAGATATTAATGAGAGAAGAGATTTAAAAAGTGAGCAGTGAGTTAGCCAGATAAAAGGGCACCTTTCCATGCCTGCCAGACTCCGACATCTTCCAATTGTTCTTTCTAGCCACTCAGACAGGTAACAGAAGTATAGGCATGGGAAGTAGGTGGAGACCAGCACAAAATGGGAAGGAGTCAGCAAAACCCTCTTGGATAGAAAAGAGGGCATTTAGGACAGCTCAGTCAAGGTAGGATTTACACCACAGGAAAGTAAGATCTGAAGACAGCAAAAGGTACATCAGCCTTGATTTCTGCCCCACCAAGGAGATTGAACTCTGAAGGCATTATCAATGGTTTGGGGGTCTAAAATTATTTGTACAGAACTTGCAGCCTCTCAAAAAGGCTTAAAAACAAGATTTATTAGGACATCCAAGACCCTGGAGAGGAAGTAAAAATCTGGGCTCCTTTCCAACTTACTCATCCAACTCCAGTTTTCCCTAGACATCCAGGCTGAGATTACTTTAGCCCTAGTGAAGCACATTCATATAGGAAAGCTGCATTCTAAAAGAGGCCTTACACTGTTTCCCTTGTGTTAATCCCACAAGACCTCTGGTAAGGCAAATATTTGCTATTTTCAGGGGGTAGTGGGCATTAGGCTGACCTAGGTAAGACTGGATTGAAGTCTGTCCTGGGAAGGGTTTGAGAAGAAAAGTGCTGACAATGAAACACAAGAGACTGGCTTCTAGAAAACTTCCCAGGAATCATGGGTGGAGAGAATGGCCCTATTACACATTATACAGTAGGCTATTCTTCAAATGGCTTTTTTCCCCAATAATTTGCCTTTTCATTTTAAAGCTCCTTCCTTGTTAACTAAGTTCTATGCCTCTCCTCATCTACTCCCCAGTGAACTTTTGTGACTTATGACTGTGCCAAGCCCTGCACCACCCCCATCCCACCAGCACCCTCTTGACACAGAGCAGGTCTGAGATGCACTTGTGAATGGATGTGGATAAGGGTATAGAAACAGGAGGGAAAGGAATGAGCATTTATTAAGAGCTGCTATGGGTCAGGCACTGGATTAAGCAAGTGCTTTACAATTATTAGCTTATTCAATCTTTCCATTTCAACAAAGTAATCAATAATGGTAAAGATAACTAATAATAATAGCTGTCATTTATGTAGCACTTACTATGTGCCAGACACTGTGCTAAGTGCTTCATGATAAGAATCACAGTAATAGTAGCAATAGCCAACCTTGACCGGCCCTGTGGCGAGCACTTTACAAATATCTCATCTGGTCCTCCCAACCACCCTGTGAGATGGGGGCTATTCTTCCCCCTTTCTTACAGTGGGGACCCAGAGGCTGGCCAGGAGGGTGACAGCTCCTGGGGCCTCTTGGGAGGGCCTCACCATCCACTGGCGAAGTCAGCAGCCTCTTGCAGAGATTGAGCACCCCCCCGTAATGCTCCATCAGGTAGGTGGCCGCCTCAGCGCCATGCAGTTCCATGAGGGTCCGCAATTCCATCAAGGTGCAGCCGAAGTCATACTTGCCCATAGAGAGGCTGTCATGGACCTGAGACATTATATCCCTGTAGGTCAAGGCCCCCACCTGGGGGCCAACAGCAGAAAAAAAGAGGAACAGCAGCAGAGGCGGTGATGGTGCTGGTGGTAGCGGCGGTAGCAGTGGCCACTGCAGGGGCGGGCTCAGGCCAGGGCGAGAACCTCCCTAGAGAGGTGGCTGGGACCCAGCCCCTTTCTTGGATGTTGGGGAATGGAGTCTGGGTCTAGGGTCAACTGTCAGCTGTCAGCTGGAACAAAAAAGGGACAGGGAGGGAGAGGCTGCTGGACTGACTGGTATTGAGAGGATTGGTGTCCCTAGTTCCTGGGCCCAGTGGACTTGACTTCCTGGGAGTCAGGTGGGAATAGGATGTGTTTGCTACTGTGGAGGCATCCTTAGTAATGGCAGAGACCAGCTTGGGGGGAGATGAGATGGGGAAAGGGGAGGAGTGGGGTGAAGCCAAGATGAAGGCAAGGAGGAGGGCTCCCTGGAGACTGGAGGCACCTGGAGCTGGAGAGAGACAGAGAAAGCAATCAGTGTAGAGGCCAGACTCAAGATGGGTTCTGGATTCCCTTGTACTACTTTGTGTCCTTGGGAGAGGTGGGGTGGGGAGTGTCTAGTACAGGGGTCGGCAACCTTTTTGGCTGTTGAGAGCCATAAACGCCACATTTTTTAAAATGTAATTTCATGAGAGCCGTACAGTGCTCACAGTGCGCTCCTGTAACAGCGCCTGAAAAAAAATTGACTTTATGGCTCCTGCAGAAAGAGCCACATCTGGCCCTCAAAAGAGCCAGATATGGCTCAAGAACCATATGTTGCTGACTCCTGGTCTAGGGGAATAAGCATTGATTAAACTCCTACTACAAATGTACCAGCTTCTTTACAAAAATTATCTCATCTGAGCCTCACAAGAACCTAGGGTGGTTAATTTCCCCAGTTGAGGAAACTGAGGCATAAAAAGGTTACAGTGACTTGCCCAGGGTCTAAGGCCAGATTTCAATTCAGATTTTCTTGACTCTGGGCCCCAGATGCTTTTAGGTACTTGGGAAAAAGATGGCTAGTGATCCCAACTCCTCTCATCCCCCCCAGGTCACCAATATTCCCTGGGTATTCTAACAATCCCTTCCTCTCATTTCTAAGAGGTAAATAAGGGCGTAACATGGTAGGATGCTTTTTATCTAAGGCCCTTGATAAACAGGCATATAAGGACTCAGAGAGAGACACACAGACACAGAGCCAGCCCCTGCTCTCCCTGAAAGCAAAAGCAAAAAAAAAAAAAAAGTAAAAACCCATCAACAAATGAAAAACAAAGGCAATTCTTATTGACTCTAAATATTTTGAAAATGCAAAAACAAAAAGTTGCCTCCCCTAGGAAACTATACACTTTTTTTAAGACTTGGAATGTTCAGGTTCTGTTGCTTTTTCCTGCCTACTGGGGTGACCTGTATAGTTTTACAATTGACAAATAAAATCCTATGTGGGGGAGGGAGTCCATCTTCCAGAATTTGGAGAAGCTTATTAAATGTGTCCAGGTTCATATTAGTCCTCAAATAGGAAACTTGCCTCTATGCCTCGATTTCCCTTTACCCTCTACAGCAGGGGTGAAAGAGCCTGGCAGGTGATGCCTAAATCTTCAGGGCACACTGGAATGCCTGCCCTCCCAGTTATGTGATGGCTCTGTTAGGAGGTAAGCACAGGATTCTGGGGCACACACACAGCTCTTTCCATTTGGTTGGTATGTTGAAGGTTCTGGTAGTTACCGATCCTGGGCGAGTCTTTCTTGAGAGAAAGAGATAGAAGAATTACTGAGAAGGAGAGATAGTGAACTGAGACTCTTAAGAGTCACAGAAGTACTCAAAGGCAATATAGATGAAATAATTATTGATCTAGATATGTCAAAGGCTAAACTAACATCAACAGGGAGATGGGGCAGGGGGTGAGTTAGCCTCAACTGCTTTAGAATGAACACCCCCGAGAGTTCTCAATAAGTCAGCTTATTATTCAACCATGGGAAGCATCATGGTATATGTAGGAGAAAAGAGCCCTGGCAGCCAGGATACCTAGGCTACGATGTCATCTCTGTCATCTAACTAACCCCATATCCCAAGGAAAGTCATTTACAATTGTCATTTATAGTCATTTAACCTCTGGGCCTCAGTTTATTACTCTGCAAAAGGAGATTAATACATACCCTTTAAACCTTTTAAGGTTGTTGTGGAGAAAGTGCTTTGTCAATTAGAAAGGCCTATATAAATATAAGCTATTATAATAGTTATATTTTTTCTCCTAGAGAAAAGCAGGGCAGCAGACCTCCTATAACATATAAGCTAAAAGTTGGTTGTGGGATGGAACCAAACCTCCTCAGCTTCATCCTGGAAGGTGGGCAGCTATATTTTTCTGCTGGAAAATTTCATTTAAAAGTGAAGCTGCTTCCATCTGGTAGAAAGGGAGCCCTAGCTCAATTAAGAGATTCCTGCTGATTAGAGTTCAGACACTGGGGAAGGAAGTCTTATCTCTAATAAGGAAATGATACCTTTAGAAGAAAAACAAAGAGTCAGAGGAAAAGGCAGCTAATTGAGTTCAAGATGGAAGAGTCCTTAAATAGCCTTCCAATAATCATATAGGTCAAAAAATAATATTCACCCCACACCACTTTCAGTCAGCTCAGCTGCAGAGGGTTTTTTTTTCCTCCCCTCCTGGCCAAGGTCTGTTTCTTTTCTGGGATCCTTCGTGTCTGTTCAATTGGGGCATAAGCAAGAAAGATAAGCAAAGATAAAGCCACATTTTATAGGCTAACTTTAGGCTTTCTTTGCCAAGATCCTATGGATGTATGTTGTAAAAGTATTTTAATTTTACAAATATAGTAACTGAGATTTTGAAGGGTGATCCAACAGTTATAAATATAAATGTCTAATATAGATTTGGAGTCCATTCAGGTGTGGCTGGTTCTACTACCTTGTGCTGCCTTTCCTACTAAGGGCTTTTGAATCTCCCAAAGTGCTAGGATTAAGTTAGCCTCAGATCTTCAATTTTGATTTTGAAGGAGTCTTTAGGGGACTGCAGTGCTTACTAAATGCCTGACCCGAGTCTAAACCTATGCAGCAAACATTCTTCACATCCACAATTAAGACAGGTTGTGCCATAGAATCAGGTTCTATTCAACTTCTCTTTCAAGGCTGGTAGAACCATGGGGTTTGGGGCAGAAGCGAGCCGTCTATCATGCTCAGGCTCAAATGGAGCTCTTGAACCATTCAGAGTGAGTATTAATATCTGTATTCAACCTAGAGGACAGAGGATTGGACTCTGAATTTTTAAGACAGAGTGGTTCTAGCCTTAGAGATAACCAAATCCACATTATCTTTGGTCCCCAAGTTACATTTTAACAAAGCTCTGGGATATCATTTCCCCACCCATCAAATAGGAAAGAGTCAGCGTTGCCTCCTCCAAGCCTTCTAGGGAAGGAGATAGGTAGAGATGAATGAGAAATTTAGATTGGCAAAATGCCTGGCCCCACTGCCTCCACCAAAATCCACCCTCAAGGCATAAGAGATTCCCAAGCAAGCTCTCTTATAATCATCACAAGGGAAATATGGCCCATAAAGAAAAAAATCTGAGATAATAAAGGAAATAAAAATCGGTTTAAATTCCAGACTGTATCCCTTGAAGTTTTCCCATCCTTGGTGGGTTTCTATTATAACCACTGGCATCAATTACTTACTCTACCCTGTATCTTTTCATGTGATAAGAGCAGGTGTTCTATTCCTGCTCTTATATACAAACAAACAAACAACATATGTAGCTTTAGCCTATGCCTGGGATTTTCCCTCAATTACATCTACCTTGGAAGTTCTAGAAAACTGCTCCTTTCATAGCCCCAGTAGGATGCCATCCTCAAGTTCTTCTACCTTCTGGGTTATCCAAGGAGGATTGGAGGCAGGGAGAACAAAATATGAATGGGGAAAAAAGGGCTAAAAGTTGTTTGCGTCCCAGTCCATCCAAGAAACCATGGTAGACTTGTCCCCTGGTATTTGGGTACCTAGTGGAACCTCAGACTCAGACTGATTTGCAGGCCTGCCGAACAGTTGTAGAAGCTTCTTTGTAGCTAGATTGGGCAGTAGGTTGCCAACTACTCTCTCAACTCAAAGCATGCTGATCTGAGAGTTCTAGCCTATTTGGCATGGACTCCAAATATTAGGCAACTGCCAAAAGAGTAATAATATTTTCAAGTGTACCCAGTCCCAGCCTCAAAGGAAGTCCCAAATGAGTAGTACCCTTCATTTTTATGATCACTCCAACCAGTTTGGAAAATACCACTTCTCTTCCATTTAAACATTAACTGATTGAAAAACATTAAGTATTTGTATTTCTACAAAATATTTTTCATGTTTATGTTCACATACAACATCTATATGAAGAAGGTAAGCTAATATTATTCCTATTTTATAAAGAAGATACTGAAGGCCTGAGAAATTGAGGCTTTGACCAAGGTTGACTGAATTAGTGACAAAGTTGGAATAAGAATTCATATCTCTTAAATGTATAACCCAGTGGAATTGCTTGTCAGCTCCAGGAGGGGGAGGAAAGAGGGGAGGGAAAGAGCATGAATCACGTAACCATGGAAAATTTTCTAAATCAATCAATCAATTAATCAAATACAACTAAAAATATCAACATAAAAAAGAATTCATATCTCTTGACCCCTTAATCCTCTCCCTTCCCCATCTAAAACTTCTTTGACTATGCTTATTTTCCCAAAATTCTCCCAAAATGCAGGCACCTCCCAGAAATAGAGAGCATCACCTCCCTTCAGGAAAGATGTTCAAATAAATCAACTTTGAGCAAATAAAATTTTAAATAAGGCTATGGAAACAAAGACAAAATGGCAAATAGTACTTGCCCTCAAGTATCTACAACCTTCTTTAAGATAGTAAAGTTCTTCCTCGATCACTAGGCAATATGGGTAAGAGCCTCCCTTATATAGCCATATCCCCATCCCTAGCCCACAAGTATGCACACATATACCCTTACTCCTGATGACATAACCTTGGATCATCTAGATTGGACAGGTATTTAGAGGCTGTTTAGCCAGAATTATTAATTTTACATAGGGAAATGAGGCTCACTCAGGTGAAGCAATTTGTGGATGGTCATATAGAAGAGTAAGAATCAGAAGGAAGATCAGAATGCAGCTTCTCCCATTTCTGGGCCAGTTCTCTCTTTCCAGGATAATATTGTGCTTCCCCAAATTTTCAATTTTAGGCCTATCACCATATGCCAGAAGCAAGGGATAACCAATGACTACTGTGTTTCATAGGGCTTGGAGCTAGAGAGGACCTTGGAGGTCATCTAGCCCAACCCTCTCCTGTGAGATGAGAAAACTGGAGTGCAGAGCAGAGAGTGAGCTGTCCATGGTCACATAACTAATAAGTAATAAAGTTAGGAAGGAAAGCTAGGTGAACAAAGTGGGTAAAGCACTGGGTCTAGAGTCTTTACAACTTCAAATCTGGCCTTGGACTCCTACTAGCTGTGTGATCCTGGGCAAATCACTTAAACCCAATTGTCTAGACCTTACTGATCTTGGAACTGAAACTTGGATCAATTCTATGACAGAAAGGTAAAGGTTTAAAAGAAAAAGCCTGCCTCAAATCTCTCCTGACTCAAGTCCATTTTCCACTCAGCTGTGATCTTAAATAAATCTGATTATGTCTACCACGCCCTTCTCCCCTCCACCCCACAGTAAACTCCAAGTGGCTCCCTATCACTTCCAGGCCCAGACATAAGATCATCCACTTATTATTCAAGCCTTTAATAATGTGCCTCCCACATCTTTCCACTGTTTTTACATCTTACTGAGCAGTCCAGGGAAAATTGGACTCCAAAAGTGAACCCCATTGCCTAGCCCTTACTGTTCGTCTGTGTTGGAACCAAGATACATTATTGACTTTAAGATGGAAGGTAAAAATTAAAAAAAAAACATAGAGCCTGAGTACTTAATATTTTTTTTGTTTGAAGTCTACACCCTAACTGTTTCCTGTACTGGGTCCAGAATGATGGGTTATGCTTAGTGGAAACATAGGGTCTCATTTAAGGTGGGAGCAGGAAATGGGGCTTCCAATACACTCTGACCTTACAACTTACCCTTGGGACTCTGATTTCTAACCTACTATTACCTTCTGGAATGACTGAAGGAATGTCTTTTTTGCCAGAATAGTACAGACTGGATGGATGAGGGTAGTCTGGAAGAAGAGAAAGGATGAAGAGAAGTATATTCAGAACCTCTGGGGGAAGGATATTCTGCTACTTTTTTTTGGTCACTTTGGTATTAATAGGAAGACTGAAATCATGAATTCTGGAGGTGTGGTATAAGAGAAGAATAGATTGGATTCAGAGGACCTAGTTTGAAAACCTGGACCTGTTACAGCTCACTACCAGTGTGATCTTTAGAAAACCACATTTTTGGAGCTCTGGGTCTCAGTTCTTCCTCATCTATACTAGGAGAGAGTTGGACTGGCATGTGATCATTAGTCTATTGTCAGTTATATTTTAAGATTGTGAAAAATAGGAGAGGTACCCCAAGATTGGAGAAGAGCAAATGCTTCAAAAAAGTTAAGAATACTTGGTTGGAAAACTATAGGCCAGTAAACTTGACTCAGATTCCTGAAAATTTTATTTGAAGAATTTTTAAAGAGATGGTTGGCGAGCATTTACAAAGGAAGCAATGATAACCAAAAGCCAATACATCTCTTAACAGTGATAAGTCATGTCATACTAATTTTCTTTACTCCTAAATGTCTTGCCCTTGCCCTCCCTACCCCCTCCCACTCTCAAAAAGGAAATATTTGTAATAGTCTCTGAAGAACTGATAAATAGAAATATTTATATATACATACATTTTTTGTCAAATGATGCCTTCTTGAATGGGGGGAGGAGAGGGAGAAAGAGAGGGAATTAGCTGGGTATTTTAATATAACAAATAAATAAATTTAAATAAAAAAATAAAAGCCTATCCAATCTAAGGCAAAGGGGACTTCTGGAGATGAGAGTTGAAGGGGAGTAGGCGGCTTCCAGTCCATGACTTTTACCTTCAGTTTTTTTTTTTCAAACCCTTACCTTCTATATTAGCATTACTTTTTTTAAACCCTTACATTCCATTTTAGAATCTGCATTGTGTATTGGTTCCAAGGCAGGAATGCAGTAAGGGCTAGGCAAAGGGAGTTAAGTGCCTTACAGGTCATACAGCTAGGAAGTATTTTGAACCTAGGACCTCATGTCTTGAAGCCTGGCTCTCAATCCACTGAGCCACCTAGCTGCCCCCTCTCTATGTTTTTATGTTAACATAGAAACTGCCTTGCTTAGGGTCATTTTGGTTCTCCCAGATTTTGACTGGAAGGAAACAAAGGGACTTTTTAGTGGCTAGATTGGTTCTTGTATTATTTTTAGAAACAAATTTCAGCAGAGATATGCCTTGCTAGGGAAGAAAGGGAGGGACTGGTATTCACTGTTGGAATCTGATTCTCCTTGGACTACTAGAGTCAAGATTTCTACAACTAGCTTCTAGTCACAGTGAATGATAGACGCTCAAAGGAGGCAGGGATTATCTTTCTTTTGTCTTCTTATCCCTAGCACTTGGCTGGGTACTTATATATGGTAGGCCCTTCATAAAAATGTGTTGATTTAACTGGGTTAATTTACTGCCACCACCATGGTGAGTACCTCTTCCTTGTTTAAAGAAATGGGAAGTCACTTGATCTATAGGACTCTTGAAGGTAAAGGAAAGAGAATGGTATCCCTAGGCAAAAAGCAAATTGGGCAACTGAAGCAAAGGAGAGTTAGTTTTACTAAATAAATCCACCAACTTCCCCCAAGTCCAGACTGTCTCTCCTTGAGATACATTGGGGTATAATGGAAAGAAGGTTGGATTTGGAGTTTAAAAGACTGGCATTTAAATATCACCTCTTACTACTTGTATGACTTTGAATGAGTCTTGCAACCTGTCTGGGGGATGCCTTAACTTTGGAAAATGTAAAATGAGTGGGTTGGACTCGATAGCTTCTAACATTTTTTTATAGCTCTACACCAATGATCTTATGACTCTCTCCAGATTTTTCCTATTCCCAGACCTAGTTCTTGGACATCCTAGGCAAACAGAAGAAAGGCAAGGGGCCTCTTAGTCATGTGGTAAGCAGGCTAAGTAAGGACACCTGCTCCCTACAAGTATCACTCTGAATCTTTTTTGTTTATCAGTTTCTTCAGTGTTCTCTATAGTTCTTCTCTATTCTACAACAAGAAAAAACACTAGAAATGAACCGTAAAGTTAATTACACAACTTAGGATGATTGGTTAAGTTCTTTGAGATCCTCTAGACCAATATCTTCTCACTATGAAAGGAGCATGAATGTCAGAATTCTAGATTGAATTACCTTTCCCACAGAGAAATCCAGGGACCTTGGCCCCTCACCGAAAGCCCTTTCTTCAGTCCTTGGGTAAACAGACCTGGAAAGATTTGAAATACAACAGGCTACTACTGCAAAGGCCAAAGATGAGTCCCAGAAAGTAAATTAAAGCTACTTCATCAGGTAAAGAGGAACAATCAGGGCCCAAGGACCTAGAGTCAGAAGAAATTGTTTCTTTCACCCCCAATCCCTTTCTCCTCATGAGATTTCAGAAGAGAGACATAGACTAGAATCAAAATAAATAATGATTTTTTGGTCACATATGGCTTCTGAGATGCCACAGTTCCTGTTCATATCTGGAGCCCACACTCCTCTTTCCCTTCCCTGCCAAAAACCCCACCCTGGGCCCACTGTGACTGCAATACTTCTCTGGGAACAATCACAGTTGGTTCTGGAAGGGCCTGAACAACCAGCTCCAATGTAGTATAGAAGGAGAAGCAGCTGATGTTTTTCCAATATGGATGACAGGCTGTTATAAACACTCTCTTTATGTTGCTATGGCAAAGAGAGTGTACAGCCTGGCTACGGTGATTCTATTTATGGGCCTGCAACAGCAAAATGGACCATTGGTATTATTTTATTTTCAAAGTTTCCTCTTGCCCCTAGCCCCTAAAAGCTGCTCTTTAAAAAATCAATCTTCTCAGGAACCAAGAGAATAAGCCAAAGATCAAAGATCACAATTTAAGCTGGAGAAGGAAAAGATTCAGTTATATTGATGAGACTATTAAGTTGGAGGGACTGAGAAAAGAAATATTTTCTTGCCTCTCTCTTCACCCATTCACCAAATTGAAAAATCCAAACCCTGCCTCATCCTTAATATACTAAGAAGGGAGTCAAGTGCCAAAATCACCTTACATCCTCAGTAATTCAAGTGGCTTTTTCTTCTTAAGCCCAGATTATCCCCCTTTCAGTCAAAAGCAGGCAGCAATCAACCCCATTCCTCAAGCTTTCTTTTCTCTCATAATAGAGAAGATAAAGTTTCCAGAGGTTGCCCAAAGACATGCCAACTTATCCAGTACTTTCCATACAAGCATATTCGCTACACTCTTGCTCACCAGCAGTGGCTTATTCAAACATTTATTAAATGCTTCCCTTTTTCATGTCAGTGAAGCATTTCTCGTGTCATCCAAGTCTCATTGCTTGGGGAACTTTGGAGGTGGCAGATGGTCCTGTCTAAAAGCAAGAGCTTTTGAGCCCTAGTGAAAAGGGCAAACCGTAAGCAGGTCATACAACTGATGATTTTTCAGAAGCTCTAGTGAGCTGAAGAGATAATCTCTCCTGATGTTCATATTGACAACTGAATAATCTTAGACTAAGTAAGGGATTACAGTTGCCAATCACTGACTCAAGGAAATAGGGTAAGTAGTAGGCTAGATATAGGGTTTTTTCGGGTTTGAGTAGAAGGAAATGGCCTCTGACTGATGGTCAGAGGGACAGCCAATGATAGCTGGAGCCCACCTATCGTCTCAGAAGATGAAGTGATTCAGAACACAAGGAACTGAAATTCTCTAGTCACCCAGATGGCCCCAGAATGCCAATCGCTGATCAGTTACTATAACACCTCCAAGAGAGAAGGAAAATTGGGGAGAAGGCAGTGAAAAGACATGGGAAAGACAAATGACAGAAGGTGTTTGATTTTATTTAGAAAGAAAAAAGCAAATGATGAGTATCAGAAGTCTTAGAATAATCCCTAATACCATCAAACTCTCTCTACTTCATCCCTTAGGCCTTCTAACCCTGCCCAGGAAAGTAAGGGTGAATCTTAGTCATCTTTTAAAGCCCACTTCAAATGCTACTTGCTATATGAAACCTTCTATGATCAACCAGTAATTATCTTCCAACTCTTACCTTGCATACTTTAATATTTTGTTTAATAGTCCTCTCTGTGTTTTATTCCCTGCTAGACTAAGTTTATATTTGTTTGCATATTGTCTCTCCCATTAGACGGTAATCTTCTTGGGGGCTGGAAGCGCCATTTGCCTGTTTTTGTACCCCCAGCAATAAGCCCAGAGCCTGACACAGAGTTGGTGCTTAATAAACGTTGATTGAGTGGAATTGATTTCATGAGGGCAAGGGCCCTCTAGTCAAATAATGAGGGGTACTTGTTAAATGAATGCATTAATGAACAAATCCTTACTTTCAGTCTTCCTTTCAGGGGTAGAGAGCATAACTAGGAGGGATGAGATGGGAAAATGGAATACTGAGTCAAGGGAGTTGGATTCAGATCCTTGTTCATGTTCTGTGACCATAGGGAAGTCAATCAATTATTCTAGAGTTTCGGTGTCCTCATCTATAAAATGAGGGAGTTGGATGAGAAGACCTTTACGATTGCTCCCAGATATAAATCTCTCTCTAATCCCTCCTTACTTCAGGTGCAGTTCTACAAGTTTTTTCTGTCCATGTGTCAAGGCCAGTATTTATTCAGGGGCATCTCCCAAGGCCAAAAGGTATGGTAGTATATATGTCAGATTGGAAATAGCCCTAGTCCACACCATCCGTGAGTCACTCTAGGCTTAGCTGAGGGAATCTACAGTGACTGTGAGCCTTACTGCACTATTAATAAGGGGAGCAATTAGGCCGCTCAGTGAATTGAGAAGTCTCAGGTTAAAATCTGACCTTAGATACTTCCTAGCTCTGTGACCTTGGACAAGTCACTTAACCTTCATTGCCTGGCTTTTACAGCTTTGCTGCTTTTGAACCAATATACAGTAGTAATTCTAAGATGGAAGGTAAGGATTTAAAAAAAAAGAATATCAGAGGTTCTAAGCTGGTCAATAGCTGCATATCATCAAGCCACACCTCCTTGAGTCGATAAGATATTGTTCTTTAGGTTTAAAGGAAGAAAAAAAAGAATAAAAAACAAAAACTAAAATCTAAGCCCCACAACTTTTGTTGGAAGTGGAAAGAGTTTATCATCCTCAGGATAGCACAATCATGGGTAAAACAGGCTAGAGGACAACACTGGTTGAACCTCCAAAGACAGATGACAACCCCAACAAACTACTTATATACTTAATGCTATACTGGCCCAACATCCCATTTTAGGCACTCTGATATCCATAAAGAAATTAGGCTATAAGGATGATAGGATGGAGAACTTGTAGATTATAGAGACCTAATACCTGTTTCTTAATCTCATAGTGCCCCTAATATCATTTTGCATATGTTTGTTGTTTCAGTCATTTTCAGTCATGTCCAACTCTGCATGATCCTATTTTGGAGTTTTCTTGGCAAAGATCTTTCAGCTCATTTTACAGATGAGGAAACTGAGACAAACAGAGTCTTGCCCAGAGTCACAAAATCAGTAAGTGTCTGAGGCTAGATTTGAACTCAGGTGTTCCTGACTCTAGGCCTAGTGCTCTATCCAGTGCACCCCTCAATGCCCTATGTATATGTGGAAAAGGTGGCTTCATGACCCTCAATATCACGGATGTAGAGGAGGGGGATGGGAAGGATTCTCCACAGGGCTGGCTATGGGGCTAGAGAAGAATAGCCTCAATACAATTTGAACCTAGAGCAGTTGGAAGACTGTTCATTTTTGTTTTGGAGTGGGGCACAAACAGCTTGGACAAGTAAACTTTAAAGAACTTCTCTATGAGTGTAAACTTCATCAGTTTGTTTTATCAATATATTGCTCCTAGCTTTTAAAGACTGCCTGCCCATTGATCCAGCCATACCACTGCTGGGTTTATACCCCAAAGAGATCATAAGGAAAAAAGATTTGTACAAAAATATTCATAGCTGCGTTCTTTGTGGTGGCAAAAAGTTGTAAAATGAGGAGATGCCCTTTGATTGGGGAATGGCTGAACAAAGTATGGTATCTGTTGGTGATAGAATACTATTGTGTTGTAAGGAATGATGAGCTGAAGGAATTCCATTTGAACTGGAAAGACCTCCAGGAATGGTTACAGAGAGAAAGGAGCAGAACCAGGAGAACATTGTACATAGAGACAGATACATTATGGCATAATCGAATGTGATGGACTTCTCTACTAGCAGCAATGCAATGATCCAGGACAATTCTGAGGGATTTATGAGAAAGAACATTATTCACATCCAGAGAAAGAACTGTGGGAGGAGAAACACAGAAGAATAACATATGATTGATCACATGGGTCGATGGAGATATAATTAGGGTTTTGATGTTAAAAGATCATTCTATTGCAAATATGAATAAAATGGAAATAGGTTTTGAACAATATACATGTATAACCCAGTGGAATTGCTTGTCAACTCCAGGAAGAAGGAGGGAAGAGGGGTGGGAAAAATCATGAATCATTTAACTATGGAAAAATATTCTAAATAAAAAAAAAAAGGAAGTAGTCATGAGAGAGAAAGGAAGAGACTTGAGAAATGTCCACAGATATTGAGTAGGAATTTAAGCAAAGAAAATAAAGGATTGGTCAAAAATGAAAAACAAAAACAAACAAACAAAAAAAAACAACCAACCTCAAAAAAACATTGCTCCTTACCCTGCTCAGAACTACCTCTGGTCAAAAGGGAATAGAGCCTGTGTCTGTCCCTGTCAAGGCAGTCTCTCAGCCCTATACTGGTGCTACTGCCACAGGGCATCAACCAAGGAAGCTCAACCTTCCCTCCCCAGAACTCTGCCTCCTTCTTACTAAGCATGAGAAGCAGCCCAGGAACAGAGGAGGCTTTTCTAGGAAGGGTAAGTCCCAGGGCAATGAGACCATGGAAATTTTGCCATCTAAGGCTGTGGAATTCTCCTCCTTCACTCTTGCAGTTTATCATTCCAGCTCTCTGGATTTCCAACTTGGGCCTTTAAAAGGTAGCACTGGGAAAGGAAAGATAAACATGCCAAAGAAGAGCAGGAGGGGGCCAGTTGGAGACAAAGGCAGGAAGTAGCAACTAAAAACCATCACCTCCAATTTCAGTTTCTGGGAAATTGTAAAAAGGAGAGAAAGGAAAAAAGACAGCTAAGGAAGAAGAGCTGCTTAACCTAGTCCCAACCTTTGGCCATTAAGCCTTTGGGTAGAGATTCTTTTTTCATATTTGAATCCTATTTTGAATAACTTCCACTAAATCTAGCCTCCACATTTTACAAATGAGGAAACTAAAGCTCACAGAATAAGTTAAATGATTCTCACCTATGTGTTGGAGGGATGTAGGAGAAGAGAACACTGGAAGGGTGTTTTAAAAATGTTTTCCTTTTAGAAAATCCAAAGAATTTTGGACTGACATTCACAGGAAGAAACAAAAAAACAATGGCCCCTAAACTCATGACCTGCCAAATTAGATTTCTGATTAGAGTGTGCCCAGAAAGCATTGAGAATTTAAGTGATTTGCCCTTGGTTACTCAAATAGTATGTGTCTGAGGTGGGATTGAACCCATATTGTCCTGACTCTTAACTTGGATGCTTCTCACCCATTGTCAACAGATTAGTAACCACTGATTAGGAAAATACCTTTGGCTAGATTTGATAAATATATTTGGATCCTTGGATTCCTTCTCAGCTTTACCTCCAGCCCTTGCATTTTACAGATAAGGAAAAGAAAATAAGGACTCCAGAAGAGAAGTAACGCAAAGGAAGGAAACAAATATTTATCAAGCACCTACTATGTGCCAAGCACTATGCTAAATACTTTACAAATATGTCATTTAATCCTTCCAACAATTCTATGAGACATAGGTGCTCCTGTGCCTCCATTTGACAGTTGAGAAAACTAAGGTAAACAGAGGTTTAAGTGACTTGCCATGGGTCATATAGCTAGTATGTATCTAAGGCTGCATTTGAACTCGGGTTTTCCTGATTTTAAGTCTGGCATTATATCCTTTGTACCACCTAGCAGACTATCTGCACAAGTAGAAATGGCAGGACTGGAATTCAAACTTATCTTCCAACTACAAATTCTCTAGTTTTTCTTCTGAAGATCAGAGTGGAATACCTCATCTGGTCTTTGGTGAAGGGATCAGAGAGATTTAGCTCAGAGAAGAAAGCATACAGATCTGATATTAACTGAAATAGACATCAGTCAACAGGCATGAGACAAAATCAAGATAGCTATCTTCAAATATTTGAAGGACTGTCCTATGGAGAAGGGACCAGACTTGTTCTGTTTCAACCTAAAGGGCAAAACTTTTGCAGAAGCAATGGGTAGAATCTGCCAAGAGATTAATTCAGGTTTGATGGAGGGTGCTAAGAGCAGTGAGAATTGAGAGAGGGAAGTTACAGGTCCCAGGTAGTAAATAGTTGAGTTGGAATACTAACTTGCATCCTCTCACTTCATTTAAATCATTCTTTCTACTTTTTGATTTTTTTAACCCTTACCATTCTGTCTTAGAATCAATACTCAGTATTGGTTCCAAGGCAGAAGAGTGGTAAGGACTAAGCAATGGGGGTTAAGGGGACTTATCCAAGGTCACACAGCTAGGAAGTATCCACTTAGCTGCCCTGCTGCATGACCTCTTAACAGTGAAAGGTGTCCAAAAGTGGAATGAGCTGCCCCCCTCAAGCAGAAGCTAGAGAAATACTTGTTGGGTATGTAAAATTAGGGATTCCTGTCATATATAGATAGGTCTACATGGTTGCCGAGCTCCTTCCCAACTGTCAAACTCTATTCCCTTCAAGATTCCCTAGAGAGTTAGTTGCCCGTGTGTGTGAGGAAGGAATGCCTTAAGCTAATTGGCTATATTTGGCTGACAGTTACTGCAGGGAGGACAAACTGGAGCATTTTGGCATTTTATACCATTCCATTTCAGCTGTGTCCCTTTGAATCTGAGCCAGAAAGAGTTGACTGAGTACCCTCTTGCAGGTTATTACCTTAATGTCTGTTTGTAGGGAGGGCTATGGGGCTCTCTTGCCCCTGGGGGGATGGTTTCCTCATCTATCTGCTGTTTTGGGGCCAGAGTCTCTTTTCTGCCTTCCAGTAGTTACAGATGCTGGTATCACCTAACTTTACCTAGGCTCCCCGCCACCTCCCCGTCTTGTTTTCTTTCAGGCTGCTCAGCCCATCTGGGATCAAGGTTGCTACTTCTTGGGCTTCAGCTGTCATAGGGCTAAGGTAGAAGGAAGCAGTTGTGTAGGAGGCACTATTAAATTCATAACTATCTCCTTGTGCTTAGCTCCTTTCTGTGGTTATCACATTACTCTAATAACAGCTGATGTTTATGTACCATTTCAATTTTGCAAAACACTTTGCATCCATTATCTCCCAATACAATCCTTAGAGAACATTCAGAAAGGAATTTTAAACAAAGAGCCCTGGACTTTTATTTCAATGGACATTGAGGTAGGGAACTTGATTTATTGGGTTTCTCCTCTTTGTTTTATCCCTTTTGCCATTCTCTTCTCTCCTTTTTCTCTCTTAACTCTCTTCCCTGGTTTCACTAGGCCTAAGCCTTAATTATACTTTTTTGGTCACCATGGAAACCTGGCTCTGGAAGGATACCTACACCATCTTGGAAGTGGATGTTTTGAGGCCTTGCAGTGAAAGTCCTGAGTTTAGGGGAAATTGTTTGTTTCTTTCTTCCTGGTGAAGATCATGCATCTATTTTGACTTTACCTTGTTATATGATGTGAGGTGTTGGTCTGTGGTTATTTTCTGCCATACCTTTTTCCAATTTTTCCAGCAATTTTTGTCAAATAGAGAGCTCTACTTTTTTTTTAAACCCTTACCTTCCGTCTTAGGTAATTGTGTATTGGCTCTAAGGCAGAAGAGTGGAAAGGGTTAGGCAATGGGAGTCAAGTGACTTGCCCAGGGTCACATAGCTGGAAAGTGTCTGAGGCTAGATTTGAACCCAGGACCTCCTGTCTCTAGGCCTGGCTCTCAATCCACTGAGCTACCCAGCTGTCCCCAAAAGCTCTACTTTCAATAGCTTGGCTCTTTGGATTTTTACTTAACACTAGTTTGCTATGGTCATTTACTACTGTGTGCTGAGTGCCCATTTTATTCCATTGATCTACTACTCTATTTCTTAGCCAGAACCAGACTGGTTTGTTGATTGCTCTTTTATAATATAGTTTGAGATCTGATACAGCTAAGTTACCTTCCTTCATATTTTTTCATTAATTCCCTCGATATTTTCAACCTTTTGTTCTTCCAGATGAATTTTTTTCCTAGCTCTGTGAAATAATTTTTGGGTAGTTTGTTTGGTATGGCACTAAACTTTTAAATTAATTTAGTAGAATTGTCACTTTTATTATGTTGGCTCGGCCTATCCATGAGCAATTAATGTTTTCCAAAATGTTTAGATCTGACTTTATTTGTATGAAAAGTATTTTGTAGTTGTGATCTTATAGTTCCTGGGATTGTTTTGGATTGGTAGGTGGACTCCCAGGTATTTTATATCACCTACAGCTATTTTAAAAGGAATTTCTCTTTCTATCTCTTGCTGTTGGACTTTATTGGTGGAATAGAGAAATGCTGATGATTTTATATCCTACAACTTTGCTAAAGTTGTTGTTTTGATTATTTTTAATAGTTCCCTAAGTATATCATATCATCCACAAAGAGTGATAGCTTTTTTTTCTCATTGCCTATTCTAATTCCTTCAATTTCTTCTCTTATTGTTTAGCTAATATTTTTAGTATATTGAATAGAAGTGGTTATAATTGGCATAATTGCTTCACTTCTGATCTTATTGAGAGGGCTTCTAGCTTATTTCTATTTCAGATAACACTCATTGATGGTTTTAGATAGATGCTATTTATCATTTTGAGGAATGTTCCATATATTCCAATGTTCTCTTGTGTTTTAAAGAGGAATGGGTATTGTATTCTGTCAAAAGTATTCTTTATTTATATATAATATGGTTTCAGTTTTATTATTGATATAATCAATTATATTGATAGTTTTCTTAATATTGAACCATTTCTGTATTCCCAGTATAAAACTAACTTGATCATAGTGTATGATCCTTGTGACATATTGCTGTAATCTCCTTGTTAGTATTTTATTTAAAATTTGTGCATTAATTTTCATTATAGAGATTGGTCTATAGTTTTTTTCTGTTTTTTTTTTCCTGTTTTTATTTTTCTTTCTTACTGGTTTGGGTATCAACATAATATTTGTATCATGAAAGGAATTTTGTAGAATTCTTTCCTCAAATATTTTCCCAAATAATAGTTTATATTGTATTAGAATTTTTCTTTAAACATTTGGTAGAATTCACTTGTGAATCCTTCTACTATGGGAAATTTTCCTTAGGGAATTCATTGATAACTCATTGGATTTCTTTTTCTGAGATGGGATTAAGTATTTTATTTCCTCTTTGGTTAACCTCACCAATTTATATTTTTAAAAAATATTCATCTATTTCACTTAGATGATCAGATTTATTAGCATATAATTGAACAAAATAACTCCTAATAATTTCTTTAATTTATTCTTCATTGGTTATGAATTAGCCCTTTTCGTGTTTGATTATTGATAATATTTAACATTTTTCTTTTTGACCAAATTAACTAATAGTTTATCTATTTTATTGTGCTCCTCCCCCCAAAAAAACTATCTGCTTATTTTATTTATTAGTTTAATGGCTTTCTTATTTTTAATTTTATTAATCTTTCCTTTCATTTTCAGGATTTCTAATTGAGTATTTAATTGAGAATTTAAAAATTTGTTCTTTTGCTAGTTTTTTTAGTTGCATACCCAATTTGTTTATACTCTTTCTCTATTTTATTGATATAAACATATAGAGATATAAAATTTCCCCTAAGTATTGCTTTGGCTGCATTCCCAAAATTTTAATATGTTGTCTTCTTGTCATTCTCTTTAATGAAATTGTTGATTTTTCTATGATTTGTTCTTTGACCCACTCATTCTTTAGGAAAAGGTTATTAGTTTCCAATTAATAAAAAAAACTTACTTTCTGTCTTATTCTCAATTCTAAGACAGAAGAATGGCAAAGGCAAGCCATTGGAGATTAAGTGACTTACCTAGGGTCACACAACTAGGAAGTGTCTGAGGTCAGATATGAACCTGGATCCTACCAACTCAGGCCTAGCATGCACTCTACCACTCTACTGTACTACCTAGCTATCCCTCCAATTAATTTTTAGTCTTTTTTTTTCTTTACAGCCTTTTGTTGAGTATAATTTTTGTAACATTATGGTTTGAAAAGGATGTATTTTTCTTTTTTTTTCTGAATTTGGTTGTGAGGTTTTTATGTCCTATCATATGACCAGTTTTTGTGAAGATCAAATCTAACTTGTCTGAGAATCTACTCACCTTCTTAATTTATTGTTTATTTATTGGTTTGATGTATATAATTGCTACACTTCTTTAACTTTAGCTGATACATAATAAGATTCTTATCCAGTCCTTTACCTTTATATATGTTTGTTTCCTTGCTTTAAATGTGTTTCTTATAGACAGCATATTGTGGGATTCTGGCTTTTAATCCACTCTGTTGTCCTTTTCCATTTTATGGGTGAGTTCATCCCATTCACATTCTCGGGTATGATTACTGTGTGTTTCCTTCTATCTTATTTACCCAATTTTCCTTCTCTTCCTTCCTTTCAACCTTTCCCTAATTCACATTATTTGTTTGTTTCTGACCTCAACCTCCTGAAGTTCAACCTCCCTTTTCTCCACCCTTCCCCTCCACTGTATTGACTCTTATGTGCCTCCTCCTGTGAGATAATTTAACTCCAGTTTTCTCCCCTTTTCTCTTTTCCCAATATATCCCTCTTTAAAATCCTTTGATTTTTTTTTGGTGGGGGGGGGGAGGAAATAGCATCTCATAGCATTAAACTTATTTCCTTCTCTCTGTCTATATATACTCTATTCATTATTCTAAAAGTGATTAAGTTCTTAAATATTTTCAGTAACTTTTAGGTGCTTCAAGTATCTTAGTATATTAGATAGCTTAAGTAACTGAGTTATCACCTTAACTGTAGTAATGTAATCAGTTCAACCCCATTGTTTCCCTTGGTTATCTTTGTATCATAGGTATCTTAAGTATCACTTTTCCATGCAAGAATGTAATCAGTTTAATCTTATTGTTTCTTTAGATTACCTTAACTATCTTGAGTATCTTAGTTATCTTAGAGCATGGATATCTTTTTTTTAAACCCTTAACTTCTATGTATTGGCTCCTTGGTGGAAGAGTGGTAACGGTGGACAATGGGGGTCAAGTGACTTGCCAAGGGCCACACAGCTGGGAAGTGTCTGAGGCCGGATTTGAACCTAGGAGCTCCCATCTCTAGGCCGGACTCTCAATCCACTGAGCTAACCAGCTTCCCCATAGATATCCTATTTATCACTTTCCCACTGAGTCTCTGGAGTTTTTCTCTCTTCTCTTTTACTTTTTATGCTTCCCTTAAAGGTTGAATTTGAACAAAGAATTTTCTTTTTTCTTTTCTTTTTTTTAAACCCTTACCTTCTGAGTCAATACTGTCTATTGGTTCTAAGGCATAAGAGTGGTAAGGGCTAGACAATGGAGGTTAAGTGACTTGCCCAGGGTCACCCAGCTAGGAAGTGTCTGAGGCCAGATTAGAACCCAGGACCTTTCTGTCTCTGGCCTAGTTCTCATTCCAGTGGGTTACCTAGCTGCCCTCAGAAGAAAGAATTTTCTTTTCACCTCTGGTCATTTTGCCAGGAATGCCTGGAAGTCCTCTATTTCATTAAACATGCATTTCTTTCCTTGGAGCATTATATTCAGTTTTGTTGGGTAGATGATTCTTCATTGGAGTCCTAGATCTTTGTCTTGCAGAATATCATATTCTAGGCCTTCTGGTTCTTTAATTTAGAAGTTTCTAGAAAGTGTGCATTCTTGACTATGGTTCCAAAATATTTGAATTTTTTTTGCTATTTGCAGTATTTTCTCCTTGCTGTGGGAGTTCTGGAATGTGGTTATAATAGTCCTGGGATTTTTAGATTTAAGATCTTTTCCAGAAGATAATCAGTGATTTCTTTCAATGTCTATTTTCTCCTCTTTCTCAAGAACATTAGAGCAGTTATCCTTGATAATGTCTTGCAATATGATGTTCAGCCTCTTTTTTGATAATGGCTTTTAAGCGATACAGTTATTCTTAGTTATCTGTCCTGGATTTATTTTCCAGATTGGTTGTTTTTCCAGTGAGATCTTTCAGATATTTTTCTATTTTTTTCATTCTTTAAAAAATTGTTTGTGTCGTAAAATCTTAGCTTCTACTTGCCTAGTTCTAATTTTTAGAGAGCCATTTTCTTGCTTGAGGTTTTGTACTACATTTTTTAGATATCTTGTGAATTCTCAAGATTTTTCTTCTCTCTTATTTTTTTGTGATCCTCTTTTGGGGCTCTTCCAAGAGTTCATTTTGGAAGTGACATCTATTCACCCTGGTCTTTGAGGCTTCACACATTTCTGTTTTGCCATTGCTCTCCTCTTCTGAGCTTGCATTTTGGTTTTCCCTGTTACCAAAATAGTTTTTTTAGGGTTAGACTTTTTCTTTGTCTTTTGCTTATTTTGGAGGGGGACCTTTTTTTTTGTCAACTCATCTATATGTTGAAGCTCAAATCTATTACAGTGAAGGGAATACTATCCCTGAGTTTCCCCAGGTGCCACATGCACTAAAATTGGCTAGAATCTGCTCCTCAGCTATCAGCTTCTCTGGGTGTCATAAGCATCGAGTTATATCTTCCACCAAGGGCTCCCTAAAATGTATTTGCACCAGGCTACTCCTCAAGCTCCTTACCATGTACTGGGTTGCTCTTCTGCATGCACTAGACTGCTCCTTAAACTGCTGATTTCATTCCTCTCCCATATTACTCCAGAGAGATGGGTCCTTCCTTTGTCCCTCTGTTTTCTTTGGTTGTAATCTTACTTCATTCTGTCTTTTGTTGGTTCTGCCTTTCCAAATTTTTGTTTTGAGACTTTTATTTTGGTGGTTGTTTGGAGATGGATTTGGGTGAGTTTTGTGGCTGATTGAAGCAGAAGTTCCCTCCTTTGTTATTAACTATTGTGACCTTAAACAAGTTGTCCATTACATCTTCTGTATCTGTAAAATGGGAACAATAATACTTACCTACTTCTACAAGGGAAGAGAAGGGAACAAGCTTTATTTATTAAGCACCTACTATATACTGGATGCTGTACTAAGTGCTTTATAATTATCTCATTTGATCCTCACAACAACCCTGGGAGGTCAATGTTATTATCCCCATTCTTTTATTTGAAGAAACTGAGGAAGACAGAGGTTGTGATTTTCACAGAGCCACACACAGATTCTAGTAAGTGTCCAAGGCTCGATGGAATTCTAGTGTTATAAGCTTAAATGTATAACAAGTTCTGTAAAACAGTGTGTTTACAAAATGTCAGCTGCTATTATTTCTATAAAATGAAAGAATTGGCTAGATTGTCCAAGCTCCCTTCAAATTCTAAATACTATCATCTTCTTGTCTACATTACACAAATAGAACCCAGTGCTCCTGGACCCAGGCAACATAAATCCCTTTCTTTAGAGAAGGCTAACTAATGCCAAAGGTGTCACCCAAATAGTCTCTCTCTTGAATCTGTCTAGGACAATGCTTTGTATATACTGGGTGGGAACTAAAACAAGACATCCCGACTCTTGGCATTTAATTGGCTGTCTCACAGTCCTTTGCCTGCATTTTCTCCCTCCTCATATTCTCTGTCTCCTGATTCTCTTCAAGCCTAAGCTAAATGTCCCATCTCCTACAAGAAACCTTTGTCAATCCTCCTTAATTCTAGTATCTTCCTTCTTTTGATTATTCCAATTTATGTTATTGTTTATATCTTATTTGTACAAAGTTGTGGTCACGTTATCTCCTACTTTTGACTGAGAACTTTTTGAGAGCCAGAACTGTCTTTTGTTTTTCTTTTTATCTCCCATGTTTAATAAGGTGTCTGGCTTAATAAGATGCCATAGTAGGTGCTTATCAAATGCCTGCTGACTGACTGGACAGCAAGTGCCAAAGAAAGCAGCACCCAGATGACTTTACAGAGTGGAGCCACAGAAGGAGGTGCACATTTAGCCCTCACCCTCTATGTGGATTAATTCTCCCCTCCTCAGTTTGTCCTATTCTCCTACAAGACTTTTCCATCTATAACTACAAACTGCTCCATGCCACGAGGAGTTGATTTAAAAGGCGAGGACTACATGGAAGAAGAATTATTTAAGGGGGTGGGGTAAGAGAGGAGAGAAATAAGCCCCTTGTCAACTAGGCTTGGTGATGTCACTAAGAGCTGGGGCCCAGCAAGGATGGCAGCTCACAGAGAGAGGGGGCGCCATTGCCCAGCTGCACACAATTCAGTCATCCCAACAAGTATCCCCCAGCATGCCCAGGGCTGGGAGAGAACAAAACCAGGACAAAGTCTAGCAGAACATCTAATAGTTGACTAGGCAACCAAGGAAAGTTGGATGGCAAAGTATAAGATAATGGAAACAACTTATCTCTCTGGATATGAGTCAGTTTAGAGCTTTGACAAAATTAACCATGGAAATAATTTAAGTAATCGCCCACATCCTATCCCCACCCCCAATATTCTCGGCCCAGAGTATGTAAGCACCTGCTTATACCAGAATCCCATGGAAACCAAGGAGCCATGGAAAGAAGATAAATTTTCTTCTAGGCTTGCTGTCTTGTTCTGTGAAGCCTCAGGGGGATGAATGGGCTAGTCCTATTTTACGTAAACAGACCAGGACAGCATTTCTGATGGGAACTGGGAGGGAAGGAAAACAGAGCTAATATCAATTACATCTACCCAATCTCATATGATAGATCAGACTCCCCAGGCATTTGTTCAGCAATGGGGATGGGAATAGAGGGGGTGGGAATACAGAAGGAATATTTTAGCCATTTCCTTTGAGATCTACATAAGGAGAATTTAAAATTAAAAGTCAGTGTTGGAATAGATCTGGCAGTTTTCCAATACAATTTATAATAAATGTAGTGATCTCTTTTTTAGCACCCTTGACAATCTTTCCTTGGATAACTCCAGTAGGAGTTCATTCTTTGTAGAGGCAATTTATTCTTTTGAGGGCCAATTCTAAGTTATTAAAAATGTTCTTCTACTGAATAAATTACTCTCTGCAGAGGACAGTGGTACCATTATCCGCCTTGATTTGGGCACTAGACAGGACTTCTATTAAAGCAGGCTAAGATTACATTAGCTGTTTAGTGGCTACCTTTTATATATACTGTTGGCTCATATTAAACTTTTGGGCAGCCAAAGGCCCAGATTCTTTTCCCCAAATGAGATGTTGCCAAAGCAGGTACCTTCCACAGTAGCCCTGTACAACTGATTTTTTTCAACATAAATTGAGGACTTGAAATTTAATTAGGGATAAATATAATCTTGATTTTAGCCTGTGGCCCTAGCCTGTCTAGATAGTTTTGAGTCTTGTTGCCAGTCATATTTGCTGTCCCTCCCAGTTTTGTTTCAGCTGCAGTTTTGATGAGAAGGATTTCCATGTTTGCAGCAAGTTACTTATTTATTTCATTTATTTATGTATTTATGTATTTATTTCAAAAGAGTGGCCAAGAATAGAACCTTGTGGGCTTGGTACTAGAGACCTTTCCCCAGATCCAAACAATCAACCAACAAATAATTACCAACTATGTGCCAACAAATTTAGATCAAAATTCCAACTAGTAGATGCTTAGTGAGAGACAGTTTAAATACAGCATAGTTTTTAACCTTATGAGACTTATAGTCTAAGAAGGAACAAATAACTAATATTTATCATATCTTGTAAAAATATTTAATATGAGAGATATAAAGTACAGAAGGGTCCCCTTAGTGCAACTTAAAACTATACCAAAATACCCTGAACTATATAAAGTCTGAGGAAAGAAAATTTTCCTTACTGAGGATAGATATCAAGAAAGACTTTCCAGAGGTGGTAGGGACACTGGATAAATAATACCATTGGAAAAAAGAGTTAAATTTTAGGAGGAACACACCAGGAGAGAAAAGTATAGTTTGCATACAGAACAGATTTGGAATTGGAATGAACCTTAGAGGTCAAGTTCATCCTGGTCCTGGAGTTAGGAAGATCTGGGTTCCAGTTCAACCTCAGCTACTTATTAGCTGACCCTGGGCAAGTTCTTTACCTCTGTTTGTCTCAGTTTCCACATCTATAAAATGAGCTGTAGAAGGAAGCTTTCTTTGCCAGGAAAGCCCCAAGTGGAGTCACGAAGAGAATGAAATAACTGAGCAACAACTTGTATCTCTAGGCTGATCTGTTTATTAGCATTAGAATTCTAATGAACTATAGATATATATCCATATGTCTACATATATGTAAAATATAGAACTATATAGTTATACTATATATAAAAGTTTTCTCTTTGCATCTCCATACTTAGCGTTTTAAGGTTTCTAAAGCACTTTATAAGTATTAACTAATTTGATTCTTATAATATCCCCAAAAGGAGCTATTATTATTCTCATTTTACAGATGAGGAAACTGAGGCAGGCAGCCATAAAGTGACTAAATAAAGAAGGCATCATCTAGCAAACAGATATGTATATATAGATTATGTCATTCATTCATCCTCTAGGGGGAACATTCACAAGTTATCCTTCAAATATTAAATCTGTAGCTGTATTTGCTATATATAATGTTCTCTTGGCTCTACTCATTTTTTCACTCATTTCATATAGATAGCTCTTTCCAAATTTAAAAAAATTAATATAATTTCTTATGGCACAAGCTTATAAGTGGGGTAGGAGTAATAGTTATCTCTCTCTCTCTCTCTCTCTCCCTCTCTCTCTGACACACACACACACACACACACACACACACACACACACACACACAAGCCTCTTCCTTATCAGTCCTACCCTACTATAAGTCTTTTCTTTTTTACTAGAAAATGAACAAAACAGTACTTATACAAACCTTGGGTAAATAAATGGTTCAGTGAGTGTTTCTTGAATAAATGAAGTCCCCAATCAGACATCATCTTTCCCTTCCTTGGAATCTTAAAACCAAGGACAGGAAGGAAAATGGCTTGAGGCATGAGCACAGTATGGTATCTATACTTAAGAGGAACTAAATGAATGTATTTTTGATGAAAAGTCTGGATCTCCATTTTTCCCTTCTCTGACATCTTTCTAGCTAGAACAATTTAAGATGGACTAATAAGAGTCCACAAAAATTAACAAGGAAAGCACATGGATATATCATTATAAGGAGTGTATGCACTGTGTGCTTAAAGAGATGTTCAAAGGGGGAGTTAGGTGGCTCAGTAAATAGTGAACTCAGACACTCAACTGTGTGACCTTGGACAAGTCACTTAACCTTGATTTCCTAGCCCTTACCTTTTTTCTGCCTTAGAACAAACACTTAGTATGGATTCTAAGACAGAAGGTAAGGGGATAGAGAAAGAGAGAGAGAGAGAGAGAGAGAGAGAGAGATAGAATAGTCTGGAATGGAAAGAGAATTTTCTATAAGGAAGAAACTTTAGGGATTATCCAGGCCAACCTCTTCATTTTAATAGGGTTGGGGAAACAACACAGAATCTTTTGGGGCCCAGGGAGACAGTGGATCCAGGCTTTAGACTTGGTTAAGTGAATTCTAGCCCAGTGAACACCCTAGGAAAACTCCTCTCATGCCCTCCCCAGCCTCAAGTGCCCAAATCATTGCCACATTGTCTCCATCACTATCCTGCCAACAGGGAATTTGGCTGCCCCCAGGGAGATCTAGGGCCATGTGGCTGGGCTCTTGCTTGTTCATGCAGCTGTGTTCCCACATGCTATCACTTAACTTGGCTTCTCTCTCCAAGCAGCCAGCCACACCCAGTGCCTTTGCCTCAGTGGGCCAGAAAGGACAGCCCTTGCACAAGCAGGGTTCCCAGCCATTGCAGGAGGCCTCAGCAGGTTGTGCGAGTCCAGGTCAGGCCCCCTTTTCACTGACTATTCCCTCCACTAGCTAGTCCCTTCGTCCACTCCAACATACCCTAAGCCCCTGAGTGTTCTGACCTGCAAATTCCTGCTCACACCTTCTAGCCTGGCTGCCCTAGGGGGAGGGGGAAGGAAACAACCTCAGTACCACCAAGCTTGCCACAATTGCACCAAAGGCTCATATAGGCTTGAACAGGCTAAGCCCTCACTGACCCCATCAGAACTGGAGATCAGGGATCCTCTGGTTCAGCTGAGGCCAATGACTCACACTGACAGCCATGAAACCCATCTTTGTCTGTTCCCCAGAACCCCCTATCTTATAGCACCATACCTGGAAGAGGACTTTTGGACCTCTGCCCCAGGAGGAGGAAAGCTTCTTAACCCTATTTTAGTCCTCTTCAGCTCTGGCATCACAGGAGTCAAGATTTCCCAAACTTTTAGTTTTAGGGAGCTTTCTAAGCTTTTCTCAATGGCTTTGAAGCCTGATGTTAATTTAGATCCTGCCTCTAACACAACTCCAGCCTCAGACACTTATTGGATGTGTGATCCTGGGGAAGTCACTTAATATCTGACTGCCTCAGTTTCTTCAGCTGTAAAATGGAGATAAGAAGAGCCCCTCTATCACAGAGCTGTTGTGAGGATGAGATATTTGTAAAGCCCTTAGCACAGTGCCTGACACATTTTGTTGTTTTTGTTTTATTTCGCCAGTCGTGTTTGACTTTTCAAACCCCTGCTTGGGTTTTTTTTTCCCACAGAGATACTGGAGTGGGTTGACATTTCCTTCTCCATCTCATTTTAGAGATGAGGAAATGGAGACAAACGGGATTAAATAACTTGCCTAGGGTCATACAGCTAGCAAATGTTGGAGGCCAGATTTGAATTTAGTAAGATGAGTCTTCCTGACTCCAGGGCAGGCACTCTATCCCACTGCTCCACCTAGCACACAGACAAGTCAATTAATCTCTTTGATCCTCAGTTTCTTCCATAATATAAGGTGAGTTTGGACTAGACTGAGATAAACTGATGGGGAAATTGAAGTCCAAAGTCATAGTTCACAAGCAGGGACAATGGTTGAGGTTTCCAATGCCCAGTCTCAATCCAAGTGACCACTCGCCCAGCCCCAATTCCTTAAATACATTCTCTCCTGCATGGGGCATTTCAACAGACATATTTCAGCAGCCTCAAACTGAAGGAATAATAATAATAATAAAAAAGAATTCCTTCCATACTTGCAGTGGTGTTATCTTTTTCAAAGGACTTTCATACAAATTACTGGATTGGAACCTCATGATGAGATTGGGAAGGACACAGGGCAGATATGATTTGAATTTGACAAACGAAGCAATTGAAATTCAGAAGTTTCATAATTTGCCCAAAGCCAATTGTATGGGTACTATAGCTTAAGTCCCTGGGCTTTTTTTCCAGTGTATTACGACTTCCTGAAAGGATAGAGTGGAAAAAAACACTGGATTTGGAATTAGAGGACCTGAATTAATTTCTCCTCTTTGCTACTTCATTACTTATTCACTTTTACTTTCTAGGCCTGTTTCTTCACCTATAAAATGAGAGAGTCGGGCTCAATGACTCTCCTGTCCACCTAGGACCACTAAAGTCCTTTATCTAAGATGTTTCATTAACCACAAGAAAGTTATCCAACATTTCTAAGCATCAGTTTTCCCAATGAAAACATGAGGGAGAAACCTTCATAGTATGCTGAATTTAAAATTATGGACTTGAGTTGGAATCCCTGGCTCTGGAAATATGAGATAGGACTTTAACTCCATCCTTCTGCTATGACTTAACTCTTTGAACTCTGGGCAAATAATTTTATTTCCTAGGCCTCAGATTTTGCCTTTGTAAAATCAGGGGGTTGGACTAGCTCTAAATTTTTCAACATATTCTTCTTTCCTCTGTGAGGATATATTAATAATAATAGCTCAAATCTATTGACTACTTTAAGGTTTACAAAGTACTTTTCATATGCCAATTTATTTGATCTTGGAAGGTAGGTTCTAATATAAGCCTCATTTTATACATGAGGAACCTGAGACACAACCAGGGTAGGAGACTTACCCAGGGTCACCTAATTAGGAGGTATAAGGCAGGCTTTGAACTCAGGACTTCCTAAATCCAGGTCCTGCACGCGATTGAATTCAACCTGGCTGTTTAAGAGTCTTGAAGATAAATAAAATGGAGACAGGAAAATGTTATGTGAATTCCAGTTGAACTGATAGACAGTAACACTCTAAAGAATGAGTCAAGATTTGCAGGGTAGAGTCTATTTTACTAGCCTGTGTTGAACTCTTTACAATCTACAAAACTTTTTTTAAAAATAAGTTTTGGTTCCAAGGCAGAAGAGTGGTATAGGCTAGGCCCATGATGGCAAACCTATGGCACGTGCGCCAAAAGGGCACCCAGAGGCCTCAATGTGGGCATGCCTGCAGTCTCCCATTAGAGTTTGTTACTAGAAAGCCAGAGGGATTGGGGAGGAGCTGCTCCTCTCTGTGTCTTGGTGTGCCTGAGGACATTCCTCACTTCCCCTGCTCTCCTGCCCAGCAGCCCAATGAGAGTACCCTATCTGGGGTAAGGAGTGGGGGAAGGGGGGGTGTATGAGGCACTTGGTCTTGGGGAGTGGGATAGGAGTGGGGCCTGGCACTTCACCTCTAAAAGGTTTGCCACCACTGGGCTAGGCAATCAGGGTTAATGACTTGTCTAGAGTCACACAGCTAGGATTTGAACCCAGGACTGCCCCTCTCCAGTCCTGGCTTTCTATCCACCAGACCACCACCTAGCTGCCTCTTCTAAACAGTCTTTTCATAACCATTATCTCATGTGATCCTCACTGAAAACCAGATGAGGCTCAAAGAATGTAATGATTCATTCAAGGTCTAATGTAAAGATTGATTTAAAATAGGCATTCCTATTCCTAATGTAATGCTGCTTTTATCTCTATCCATCAAACAAGCATTTATTATTGTTATTCAGTCTTACCTAGCTCTTTATGATCCCATTTTGGGGTTTTCTTGGCAAAGATACTGGAGTGGTTGACCATTTCCTCCTCCGGATCATTTTTATGGATGAGGAACCAAGGCAAACAAAAGCCAGTGATTTGTCCAGGGACACACACCTAGTAAGTGTCTGAGACTGGATTCCAAAACAAGTATCTATCCATTATGCCACCTAGCATTTAAATGATTTCTAAATGGCAGGCAATATTCTAAGCATTGGTGACTCCAAAAAAGCAAAAACAGTTCCCAGAGGAGCTTACCTTCTATGTAAATTATGCAAATATGTAATTATTTAAATAATCCAGCACATATAAGATACATACAGAGCAGATAGAACTTAATCTCAGAAGGGGAAGGCACTGGAAGCTGTGGATGGAAAAAGCCTCCTGCAGAAGGTCAGATTTGAGCTGAATCCTGAAAGATGCAAAGGATTCTAAGTGGTGGAGGTGAGGAATAGAGTATTTCAGGAACAGATGCCACAACTGGAAATTCTTGGGTTCATATGAATAATGAACATTTTTCACTACAAAGAAAACTTCTGAAGTATTTGCCTCAAGTTACCACATTTGTCCTCAAGATCTCCAAGAAAAATGCTGGTAGAGAATGTACAAAGAACATTAAACTTGGTGTCAGAATTTTGATTCTAATTATAGCAATGTGACTTTTTAAATGTGATCTTGGACAAGTAACTTCAGTCCTTTAGCCTTTAGTTTTCCTAACTGGAGGATGGGAATTATACTTAATCTGTAATCTTCTTTCAAGAGAAAATTATTTCCTATCAACAACTTTGTAAAGTGCCACAAAAAACATGATCTACAATGTATTATCTGTAAAATGGGATCATCAGCACTATTGACTGAAGAATACAGAGAATATATGAACCCAATGTATTTTTTAGTCTATTCATTATTTGATTTTCTAAAAAAAGTTGGTAAAAAAGCCTTCCTTTAAAGAGGGTCTTTATGATATTGTTGTTTTAATCCTTACTATCCACTTTAGAATTAATACTGTATATTGGTTCTAAGGCAGAAGAGCAGTAAGGGTTAGACAATGGGAGTTAAGTGACTTGGCCAGGATCATACAATGAAGAAGTGTCTGAGACCAAAATTGAACCTAACCCTAACCCTAAAAAGCTCCTATCTCTGAGCCAGACTCTCAATCCTCTGACCACCTAGCTGCTCTCTCCTATTTTTATGTTAAGGGCATGCAAGACTCCTTGATAGATGTAACCATAGAGATACTTTTTATTAATAGTTCTCTGAGTATCAGTATGGAGCAATCGACACAACAGGGAGATGGATGCTCACCACAGGTTTTGCCACTTTCATAGAGGACATGAACAGGGAGATCCTGGGCAGGAAAAAAAAATGGATTCTTTAAGGATGATGAGTCCTCCAGATATTTTTAGAAGACAATGTACTGATAGCCTCAAGCTCCAGAAGAGGTCAGGGCTTCCTCCATGATTTCCACAACCACTAAAAAGAGACCAGTCTACTGATCTATATAGGAAAAAGCAGTGAGATGAAAAATGACAATTGTCAAGTCAGTGAGCATTTATCAAGCACCTACTGTATGCCCTCAAAATGGTTCCTGCTCTCAAGGAGCTCACAGTCTTAACAGAGGAGGCAACATGAATCTTAATAGAGGAGGCAATTTGCAAACAGTTTTGTTAAAATAAGGTATAAGTAGATACAAAGATAGCTAGAAGGCTAGATACAAAGACAGGCAGATACAGAGATCCATATCTATTCATCTATTTATGGACACATGGATACTCCCTATTCCCAAGGAACTCACAATAAAAAGATAGATAAATAAGAGATGGATATATAGTTAAGATAGAGATAGATAGATATAGTTATCTCCTATCTTTATCTTATTTGAATCAAGCAGCTTGCATGTTGTCTTTTATTAAGATTGTGAGCTCCTAGAGAACAGAGTATCATCTGTGTATCTATCCATCTGTATATCTATGTGGCTATCTACCTATCTGTCTGTCAATCTACATAGGATAAATTGGAAATTATCTTAGAGAGAAGGCACTAGCATTAAGGCAAATCCAGAAAGCCTTCCTGTAGATGGTAGGATTTTGGCTGGGACTTGAAGGAAGCCTGGGAAGCCAGAAGGCAGAAATGAGAAGGGAGATCATTGAGGATATGGGACACAGTCAGTGACAATACCCAGACCTGAGAGATGGAGTGCCTTGTGAGAGGAACAGTGAGGAAGTGGTCCCACTTATGTCATGTTGTTGGTGGGAAGCTCACTCAGCCTATAACTACACATAATCTGCAAGTAGACAATGAGCCAGACCCAAAACTGCACAGGTGGGAGAAAAATGGCTAGAATGGCATTTGGGAAACTGTTCAGATATTTCTATGAAGTATAACTACTTCCTTACATAAAAATTAATAAAAAAATTAGTATCCTTCCAATTCTCTTTCATAAAGATAACTTAAAGATGAACCAGGTTGGGATGGAGATGGAATACTATATGGCTATCAATCATAAATGCTATGAACTCAGAAAAATCTGACTTGCACATGACACAAAGGCAGGGAGGAGGATATACAGAGAGTAGAAGCTGACCTCTTTATTGCCAGAGATGACTTCTGTGTGACAAGTAGTTTAAGAAGACACCATCCAGGAAATGTGCTCAGCAAACAGTGGGTTGGTCACGTAGTGAAAGCAAAAGATGAAAGGACAGAATGAGTGCCACGTTAGTATCCAGGAAATGTCAAAAAGCCTCTAGCAAATTGAGTGGAATGTCTATGAAGGATTTATGGAAGCAAGAACAGCACAAGATGAGATATCTTGAATGGGCAGGGATGGTAGCAGGATCCACACCAGTAAGATCATGGAGTCATTGACGCATAAGTAAATGAGAACATTGCATAAGCCATCCACAAACCTAAGCTATTTTTAAAATGATTATTATTCTCATGTGACAACAGGAAAAGCAAGAGTATAGAGTGGCCAAAGGGCTTTCCTAGGGAGCTAGTCTTAGAGGGAAGGCATTACTACTAAGGCAGATCAGGAAAGGTTTCCTGTATCACAGTATGGTGATGTCAATAAAAGGAGGTAGTTGAAGAGAATGCCTTAGCCCAGCACTGGTGAATCTTTTAGAGACTGAATGCGAAAACTGCACCTTCAAGCTACCTGTGAGCTCCCCACATTACTCCAGACAGTGAAGAGAGGAAGTCTTGGCACTGGGCAGCTAGGCAGAGGGGCAGAGCATGCAAAAAAATGTCCTCAGGCGTGGTAGAGAGGAGGAACAGAGCAGTCCTCTCTGGCACACTGGGGCATGTGTGCCAACACGGCCCTAGCCCTTCATACTATAACAAAATACTTGTCAGCTTTCCTAGGACAAGTCTGTATCTGTCACAGGGCTCCCTGGCATTTTGTTGCCCCTCTGCAGATCATGACCTTTCCTTGACTCTGAAAGACTTAGCTGACATTCCTGAGGATCCTCCATATGCCAAGGTCTTGGATCACTGCTCTGAAGCATCCAGAATGCACTGAGCTGGTCTTGTACATTCCAAAGACAGTGTAGCCTTCCATCATCATAGGAATTTTTTTCCCTTCTCTAACCTCAACCTTGCTAATTACCAAAAAGCTGATGGCAGCCACTTAGCCTTCCCAACTCCCATCTTTCTCTTTCTCATTCTCTCTCTGCCCTCCCCTCCTTGCCCTACACTAAGCTTAAATGCTTTTTGAAAAGAATTTTTTTTAAATCACACACATAGAAAACATTTTTTCTGACATAGAGACACAAACTGAGCAAAACAAAGACATGAGAATGTTACAAAGTCTCTGCAACCAAAGAAAAGTTTTGGAGGGAAAAACAATGATGAGGAACCAGTCTTTCTAGCCATCAGTGAGTAATCCCATGCACAGATTTATATAAAGAGCTTAATGGGCTGTTCCTTGCTTCCAGAGCCTTGAAGAAAGACTCTATGTTAGTCAAGAGACTGACTTTAAAAAGTCACTTTGTATTTAAGTCTTCTTTCAAATAAAAGATAACCTGCTTAACCTCTTTTCCTCCTCATTACTATGAATTAGCTCCATGTTTCCATAAAGAAAAACTCTGAGCCTGTATCTTTGAAATAGAAGAATCAGAAGAAAAGTCACTATTTAGGAGAAAGATCATGTTCCAAGTTACAAGCATGTGAGGCAGTGAGGTGGCCCAGGGGATTAAGAGCCAGCCTTGGAATTGGGAACATTTGGGTTCAGATTTGGCCTCAGAAACTTTCTAGCTGTGTGACCCTGAGCATTTAATCCTAATTACCTAGCCTTTACCTCTCTTCTGCCTTAGAATTGATACTTAGCATTAAGACAGAAGGTAAGAGTTAAAAAAAAGTTACAAGAATGTGGTTGAACTCCAGAGTCTGGAGATGTCCTGTAGGCAGGTCTATGCATTGGAGATGCAGCCTCTAGATCAGAAGAGAGCTCAACATCAGTGATGGAGATTTGGCAGTCACTGGTGTGGAGTGGGCCGTTGAAGCTGGGGAAGTTAATGAGACTTCTGAGAGAGTATAAGGAGCTAAAGTAAAAAAGAAAAGGGGGGAATACTTACCTTAATGAATTGGAAGAAGAAGAGGAAACAGGAAAAAGATGAGTCCTACTAATAGTAGCTGGGCAGCTGGGTGGCACAGCAGATAGAGCACCAGGCCTGGAGTCAGGAAGACTTGTCTCCCCAAGTTCTAATCCAGTCTCAGACACTTTCTAGCTGTGTGACCTTGGGCAAATCACTTAACTCTGTCTCCCTCAGTTTCCTCATCTGTAAAACGAGCCAAAGAAAGAAATGGAGAACTACTCTAGTATCTTTGCCAAGAAAACCCCAAATGGACTCACAAAAAGCCGGACCCAGTTGCAAAGACTGAACAATAACAACAAATAATAGTAGGCCACAAAAGCTCCCACCTGCTTATTTAGCAGAGGCATAAAACAAAGTCTAAGAAAAGCACCGATTTGCCCAAAATGGGTTAGTTACTACCTGCTCCCAAATGACCTAGGGCAATAGTAGCAGAGGGAGGCCACAGGTCACAGATCCTGTGGCTCCCAAACCAGTCTTTCTGCCTATCATTAGTGCTTTAGGCTAAATGGAATAATTTTTCTTACAACAGTCTTGTAAGGCCCTAAAGGCAAGAGCCATGTTTACCTAAACTTTGTTTCTGTGAATTCAGTTTTCTTTTTTCCCCACCCTTACCTTTTAAGAATTGAGACGAAGTATCAGTACAAAGGAAAAGGGTTGGTAAGGGCTAGGCCAGTGATGGTGAACCTTTTAGGGATGGAATGCTGGACCCGCTGCCCCACTCCCCCCACTGAATGCCATGTCCCCCCTTACCCCTCACAGGGGAGGAAGCACTCTCATTGGGCTGCTGGGCAGAAGGATGGAGGATGTGAAAAAATGTCATCAGACCCGGTGGAGAGGGGGAGGGGAGCAGCTCTGCTCGGGTCCCTCTGCCTTTCTAGTTATGAACTCTAGCCTAGGCAATAGGGGTTAAATGACTTGACCACAGTCATGCAGCTATGGAGCTAGAAAAGCCTGCTATGAAATTCTATTTCTGATATTATACTAGTTGTTAGACAAATGGTCAAGGCATTCATTCTCCTTAACCTCAGTTTTGTCATCTGTAAAATGGAGATAACAATATCTCTAGTACCTATTCTTAAAAGAATTATTATGAAGCTCCAATAAGATAATAAATCTAAATGGTTCTGAAAACCAGGAGAACCATATACACAGAGATGGATACACCATGGCAGAATCGAATATAATGGACTTCTCTACTTGCAGCAATGCAATGATCCAGGACATTTCTGAGGGACTTATGAGAAAGAACGATATTCACATTCAGAGGAAGAACTGTGGGAGTGGAAACATAGAAGAAAAACAACTGCTTGGTCACAAGTTTCAATGGGGGTATGATTGAGGATGTAGACACTAAACAATCAACCTAGTGCAAATATCAATAATATAGAAATAGGTCTTGATAGATGACACACATAAAACTCAGTGGAATTGCTTGTTGGCTATGGGGGGGGG
>NC_058133.1:106169581-106214690 GCF_016433145.1 Gracilinanus agilis | reverse complement strand
TGTCTGTCTATTGTATCCTTAAGAGTCTAAGATCTCAAACTGCCTTAGGGGAAAAAAAATGCAGCAGAAACTTCTCTGCTTTGTGAAGGTGTTCAGTGACAGACTAGGAGCGGAATATCTCCAGAAATATCTTCTGCTTCTTCAATGATGACCATTTATTAAGTGAAAACAAAATTAAAATGTAGAAGTATGGGGAGAAAAAGTTTCCCAAATGATGTTTTCTTCTCTTCAATTAGAGATCGTTGTCACTCCTTCTGCCCAATACTGGGGAGCACGGTTAGGAGACAGGATGAAATTCTACTACAATGAGTTTGCTTCTTATATCCAGTGCATTTCCATCATCAACCAATCATCAAAAAAGCCAGGAACCAACTGGTCTGGCGGAGAGCGACGGCTCGGGTGGGCTGCGTCCTTTATCCCTCCAAATCAGATTCTGCGTCAGTGTCTGTGTCTGTATCCGTATCCGTGTCCGTGTCCGTGTCCGTGTTGGTGTCTGCAAAGGAACAGATAGCGCCGCGGCGGCTCTTCTTGCACCCGCCTCGCTCCAGCCCTTCTGTGCTTTTTCTGGAGAAGGTTTAATAAAAGTTTTTTGTTTGCCTTTTTTGTTGGCTTTTGGCTTCCCAGGTGTGGATGAATTTTGCAGGAAGTAGCTTAATCTTGTCTTCCAGTCTTTTGTGATCGTTTACTTCATCTTTTTCTTGCTTCTCTTTCTCCTTTTGGTAGCTGCAGGCACCTTTTTTCCATGGAACCGCAGCAGGGTTGGAAAGGCATACAGGGTTGCAGATAGCATTTGCCTCTTTACTCCTCACAGCAATTATGATGGGTCAGGATTGTTATTGTCCTTATTTTATAGATAGGAAAACTGAGGCAGAAAAGATAGTTGGCTTGCTCAAGGTCATGTATTAATAAAGGATCTGAAACAGGATTTGTCATTTTGATCATCTGAAAGGTCTGTGAATGCCAAGGAGCAGAGAGAAGGCAGACATCAGGCTGGCAGACAAGGAATGGGCCTCTCTAGGGTCAAAGGAGGGAAATGCCATCATGCCCTCAATTCCAAGACACCAACTCGGGCAAAAGCTGGAGACTTTCCAGTGGATATGAATAGACAGAGCAGTCTGAACCTTCATTTAGATAGGGCTCTGCATTCTTTCCTGCTGAATCCTATTCCTTCCTTCCTTCCTTTCTTGTTCAACATTTATCACCTCTAGGAAGGCTTCTTAGATTATTTCCACCTGACTTAAGTTTCCCTAATAAAAATATCTTTATGTTTATAATACATTTTATACTCATTATGTATACATACATATCTTTTTAAGAAGGATATTGACAAAGTTTTCTAGAAGATGGCAACCAGGATGGTGAGAAAACTGGAGATCACTGAAGGAATGTTTAGTCTCTTGGAGAAGAGAACACTTGGAGGGAAGGAATGTGATAACTGTCTTCACCTACCAAAAGGTGACTCAGTGGACAGAGAGCCAAACCTGGGGATAGGAGCTTGACCTGTTCAGACCCTTCCTAGCTGGTTGACACTGGGCAAATCACAACTCTTACAGGCACCTGTCCTATTGATTCTAAGACAGAAGAATCGAGTTTTTTTGTTTGTTTTTTAAAAGAAGGAGTAATACTTGTTCTACTTGCCCTTGCTGGCAGAATTAGGAGCAGTGGACATTGAAGAGAGACAACTGTAGCTATCCACAGTCTCCCTGGCAGTCCTCAGGAAGAAGCTGACCAATGTGAGGGATGCCAATTCAAATGAGCTTAACAAGAATTTATTAGGAAGGCAAAGACAAAAGACAAAGCCATCTCTGCCCTCAAGAAGTTTATATTCTACAGAGGGGAGAGGTGATTTCTGTGGAGGAGATCCTAGTTCACTTACAGATTAGACAAAAAATTATCTTTCCTTGCTGTCATTCTGTGATCTCCTTTGATGACAAAATTATCTCACTCATTTCTATGATAAGACACCGAGGTTAAGAGATAAGCGACTCATCCACTCACCCCTTCAGAGTGGTCAAACAGGGACACAAATCCAGGTGGACCTCCTCTCTCTGGCCCCTCTGGTTTTTTAGTGTGGCTACTTTTAGCTATGGTTTATTTACTGGGATGTTGCTACGGGCACTTGGCATGTGCATTTTCCTGAATGCCTTTTCATCCTAATAGACCTGAAGTTCCTCGAGGGCAGAGTCCTGTCTATTCTTTCTTCGATGTCCCCCACTTTCAGCTACCATAAGACTGTTCACAGGACACTTAGTAGTTAGGGACATCGAGGAGACATAAGTACTTCTGGGAATGAGATTCCATTTGAACTTTATTCCACTTCTGAGGAAAGAAGAAAGGATGACCTCTATTGTACAGATGGAGAAAGCGAAGCCCAGACTGAATTAGAATCATAGGATATTAAAGCCAATAAGGAGCCATTTTGGCTAATCCTAAGGAGGTTTGGGGCAGAATCTCTAACCAGGACCATGACAAAAGTCAGTCAGTCATGCAGTGGCAGCTCAGGCACTGTGCTAGGTGCTAGGGATACAAGGAAGACAGAGGAAAAAAAAGATAACGTGAGGAGGGAGGGAGAGGAGACGGTGTGCAAGCGTGTCTCGTGAGCCATCCCATACTGGAAGGGAGATTGAATGTCTCCCCCCTCTGAAATAGGACCACCCAGGCTCTTCCGTTCAGTAAGCATTTGCCATACTTGCCTTCTATTGTGATCCAAACAAGGGCTGAGACCCAATATGGCATCTTATCTGGTGGTCCCCCTCCCCTCCGCACCTCACTGATACTCACCCACTGCTGGGGGGGCGGGCCTAGTACAAGGCCCTGCAGTAATAGGTGCCAAATGGTATTGTGGGAAAAACACTGAAGATCTGGGGTTCGGATGACCTGGGTTCAAAAACCTGTTTCTTATTGCCTGTGTGACCCTGAGCACTTCTTTTCTTTGGGCCTCATTTTCCCCATCTGAAAAATGAAGAGAACAGAGTAGCAATCTCAAATGTCCTGTTAGCCCTAAAACCTTTTATCTCATTTTTAAAAATCCCTCACCTTCTGTCTTAGAGTTGATACTAAGTATCAGCTCTAAGGAAGAGGAGCCAAGAGGGCTAGGCAATGGGGGTTAAGTGACTTGCCCAGGGTCACCCAGATAGAACGTGTCCAAGGCCAGATTGCACCTGCCTAACCAAATCTTACTTTTTAAAATAATAGTCCTTGACAAGTCAAGGCAAGAATATTCAAATTCAAGCCTCCATCCTGACAGTGACCCCAGCCCCCCTAGACACCCTCACCCTCGCTCGCCTCTCCCTGGGTGTTTAGCTTGGGTAGCAAGCCCACTGGGCAGACTTGATGCTCCTCAAGCATATTTTTATATGCTGACATGCGTGCTGTTTCTCCTGAGAGAGTGAACATTCCCTCACAGGAAAGGGATGGCTCCATCTTTGTCTTCGCTGTATTCCTACCAACCAGTTTACCAGGACTTTTCTCCTCCTTTCTGCCCCCCCCCCCCCATCAAGGGTGTCGGAACTGCTATGCAATGCCAGCTTGGTAGCCCATGTGTCACAGCCAAATCTAGCCCAGGCTGGACAGTCTCAGCAGCCTATGAGATGAAAATCATTTGGCTTGAGAAAGAAGTTGAGATTTGAGAGCTAAAGAAGAGATTAGGTTTCGAGTGAGAAGACCAGGATTCAAATTCAGCCTCTTCCTTGAGCAAGTCCTAGAACTTTTCTAAAGTCCTTTTTCTTCATCTGTAAAATGGATATAATTTACTTTTTTTTTTTATAAAACAACTCTTACCTTTGGTCTTAGAATCAAAACTAAGTATTGATTGCAAAGCAGAAGAGGGGTAAGGGCTAGGCAAAGAGGGAGTAAGTGACTTGCCCAGGGTCACCCAGCTAGGAAATGTCTGAGGCCAGATTGAACCCAGGACCTCCTGGCTCTAGGCCTGGCTCTCAATTTACTGAGCCACCCAGTTGCCCCCTATAACTTACTTTCAAGGTCTACCTCAGAGGGTTGCTATGAAGACTTAGCTTTAATGTATTGTTTAAATGATTAAACCTCTGGGTTGGGGGGGAGTCAAGTAGGAGAGAAAGAGAAGGAACTGGGGCAGAGAGTAGAATAAGTCTCTCTTCCTAATCTCTCTGTTTTATAGTAGGACTGAGGTCCAAGGAGGTTGTCTCTTATCCAAGCTCACATCGCAAGTCAAGAGTGCATTCCCAGCATTCCTATTCACAGTGCTCCTTAGGACAGACTTCATTTGGCCTTCACGTCTAAAATCTCCTCTATGCCCTTCCCCAATTGGAGAAGGATCCAGTTCCCTCTCTCTCAGCTCCCTCTCTGCCAGGCCACCCCAGGAAGACATTTGGGGAATTGTCCAAGTGATCAATAGCCTTATCTATAATAATAAGAGCCTTGAGTCATGTTGGGCTCAGAATTGTTTTGGAGACAGAGAAAGACAGAGATAGAAAGAAGAGACTCTGGACTTTCATCTGGAGTGAACAATCCCAGGAAGGCTCCCCAGGAGAGAGGGAGATCGGATTTAAGTCACAGGCATACCTGGGATAACATTTTTAGCTTTCAGCACAGGGTAGGCCAAGACAGCATTGTGAGCACTCATCCTTAGAGATCAGGACTCCGGCTGGCTCCCTGCTTCTCTCCAGCAATTAGTATTTATACCTTAAGAATCCCAGAGTTTAGTGGTTTTGAACACCCTCAAGCAGAAGCAATCTCTTCCTGTGGGGGCCCTCCCTATACTTCTGTCTCCCCCCCATGCCACCCAGTACATCTCACTGCAACACCTTATTTCCGGCTTATATATATTGCCTGCCTGTGACTCAAATCCGATCTCCCTCTCTCCTGGGGAGCCTTCTTGGGATTGTTCACTCCAGATGAAGGTCCAGGGTCTCTTCTTTCTATCTCTGTCTTTCTCTGTCTCCAAAACAATTCTGAGCCCAACACTTCTAGAAAGCTTGCCTCAATTGGAATCATCCTAAATTAGGTGGGCTGAACAGAGCTGCTCTTGGGAATCATGGGGGAAGCTAGGATGTGATGGTGGTGAACAGCTCCTATTGCTCTCAAAGGATGAATGGCAATGGAGGAAGAGTTCCCTGGAAGAAAGCCATTGGGACAGGAAGGTTTATTTTCCTCCTCCCCCATCAAGCATTTAGGAGCCGAATTACTAGGCTCTTGGAGAGAGAGGGAGAATAGCCAAGGGAGGTGGTAACGCTGTCTTCTCCCAGTAAAGTTTCAGAATGCTTGTTCTGCCTTAGGAAGAATGACATTCAGATGAAGAAGGATGGGCAAAACCAATGACCTCTAAGGGGCCTTCCAACATCACCACTATCCATAAACCTAAAAGTTCCCTACTTGACATTCCTCTGCAGACTGAGGTAGAAGGGAAGAAGCAAGAAGGGAACAAGTAGTATTAAGCATCTACCATGTGCCAGGCACTGTGCTAAGTGCTTTACAAATCCTATATTATGATCAAGAGAACCTTATTTGTTTCAGTTTAGCCCGGAACAAATGAAAGTTGCCTTCCTTATGTTTGGGGGTTGCGCTCTGGAATCCCTAACCTCCCCATCTTTCTCCATCTTACTCCTTTCTTCACCAACCTGGAAGCTCCCCTGGTGAACAGTAGAGAGCAAAGGACGTTGGAGCTCCTTTTGAGCCCAGCCCATCCAGCTTTCTCCAAACATTCCTAAGGATGTGTCCCAAACACAGGCTACCCGAGCAAAGAAATGATAAAAGAGATAGCCCAATGGATAGAGAGACAGGGCTGGAGTCCAGAGGTCCTGTGTTCAAATCTGATCTCAGACATTTCCTAGCTGGGTGACCATGGGCAAGTCACTTAACCCCAATTGCCTGGCCTTTACTGCTCTTCTGCCTCAAACTGGCAGAACACAGAAGGGAGCTACAGGATTCAATGCTGGCCAAAACAGGTTGGCTTCCCAACTGTCCTTTCACATTTTCAGCTCTTGTTCTGACTGGATACTTCTTGCCAGGCCTTTCTCCATTAGCCTTTCCTTCATACAGGACATCAGAACTCTCCAGGCTGGCCTGAGGGAAGGCAAATAGGGAGGAAGTTCCTGCAATTTCTGCTGAAAAATATGCAGAGGAAATAAAGTCAATGGAACAAGTATGGTTCCCAAGAGGGAAAAAGGAAAGAGGAGACAGAGGGGAGAGGAAGCATTCTGAATGGGAAATATTAATAGATAATCACAACCTCAGGATTGGAAAGGAACAACAGAGGTCCCCTAGGCCAGGTTTTTTTTTGGCCATCAGCCCCAAGGCCCTTTTCCACCGTTGTGGGAGTCAGTAGCCAGGGAGGGCTCCAGATAGAACACAGGCATTCTGCCTCCCTTATAGTCATGCATCTGTGGTTGGAAGGGACCTCTGGAGTCTGCTAGTCCAAACTTTCCCTTTTAGAAAAGGTCACAAAATCAGTCATTCATCAAGCATTATTAAGTACCTACTATGTACACTGAATATATATAGGTAAAAATGCAGCTGGCTGACCCCTGTCCTCAAGGAACTTGCATTCTATCAGGCATGAGAGACAGGTCTGAACCCACTTCTTCCAGTTCTTGAGCCAGTGTTCTTTCCACTGGACCACAGACATGTCATCATCTCCTCTCTGGTTTGCCTTAGTGGTGTGCCTCATTTGGGAATTGATGGGTTCAGAAGAGATGATCTTTTTAAAGTCCTTTCAGCCCTAACATTGTATGAGGGAAAAGGTACTGGACTTGAAATCAAAGACCTGGGCGTCCTCATTTCTCCACTTGCCTTAGGTATAACTTTCTCTACCTGCATGGCCTTTAGCTTCTTGAAATCTAAAAAAGGAATAATAATGTCTGGTCTATCACCTGGTAGTAGGAATGGAGCAATTACTGTTTGGACAATCAAATGTGATGTCCTAAATGTAAACTGTAAAAGTGATCTATAAATTTAAGAGACAACTGGGTTCTTCCCTTTCTACACTATCGCTCTCTACGCTGTTTCCCACTTCCCTGTCCCATATTAGAGACTCAAACCATGTAAGTAGAGAATGCTACTGCTGAAGGTCTTGGATCTTTTTTTAAGATTATTTTAATTTTTTTATACCCCTACCTTCCACTTTAGAATCAATACTGTGTATTGGTTCTAAGGCAGAAGAGTGGTAAGGGCTAGGCAATGGGGGTTAAATGACTTGCCCAGGGTCACAAAGCTAGGAAAAGTGGCTGAGGCCGGATTTGAACCTAGGACCTCCTTTCTCTAGGCCTGACTCTCAATCCACTGAGCTACCCAGCTTCCCCCTGAACTGTTTGGTTTTGATTGGAGGGGAATTGAGGAGTAGTAAGGAAAGGGGAGGGCTGTTCATGCTACAGTGAAATTCTACTAGAGAGAGAGAGGGGGAGGCTATTCCATTCTGCACAGGAGATTCAGGTCAATAGGTCCAGAGACCCAAAGACTCCACAGGAAGTGGGTCACCATAGCACCTTAGTCTTTTAATGATTGGAATACTTCTGAGCTAGGTGGGCTTGACTGACCTGTCCTTGGGAACATGGGAGAAGCTAGGGGCTCAGGAGAGAAGTAAAGAATTCCACAGGAAATGCCTCTTATCCAAGAATTTATATATTTTTCCCAAACCTCCCTGGGAAGGACTTTCTTTTTTCTTTTCTCCTGAGGCCAAGGTCAAGTATTGGATTCCAATCAGCTGGAGTCCAAGATTAGGGCCTTGAAGATCTATCTTCCTGACCTCCCTGCCACTTTCTTCAGATGCTTTTTCCCATTTGTAGGAGGGTTTTGTCCCCAGTGTGATGTCCCAACTCCCCCTAAGGTACTGAAGACAGAAATTTCAACAAGGCAATAAAGGTGAAATTTCAGGCCTCTGTGATAGGGGGAGGAAAAGTGGTTTGTTTTTTGTTGTTGTTGTTGTTTTTAGGTAAGTCCTGCATGGTACCTCTCTGGTTGCATACATGAAAGGCTTGTCTTCCTCCCAAAATTAGCTGTGATCTGTGATCTCTCAGCTCTTTCAACTGACAGACCTCCTGAGGGATGAAATGGTAAATGCTCTGAGCCAAGAAGGGACACCTAAGATTGCACAGTGGAAAGAATGCTCTAGGTCTAGAGTTAGGAAGAACTAGGTTCAAATCTAACTTTTAATAGTGTGCAACCCTGGGGAAGTCAATTAATCCTGTCTACTTCAGTTCCCTCATCTGGCAAATGAGCTGGAGAAGGAAATGACAAACCACTCCAATATCATTATCAAGAAAACCCCAAATGAGATCCCAAAGAGTTAGATACAACTGAAATGACTGGACAACAAAATATGCCAGGTATTATGCCAAACCTTCTTCTCTATTCTTCTGTAACTCCCCTACTCCTTCCTACAAAGGGCAAATGTGGAAGATTTATATAGCAACCAAATTACTTTCCCCTTCTTGAAATAAAGCATCATTGAGGCCTAAGAGACCTTTATCATTAACTAATCCAACTTCTAATTTTATAGATGAGGAAACTGAGGGCCAGAGAGAGGTATCATTGGCTTTCCTAAGGTTACAGAGTAGCAAAAATTGGAATCAAACCCAAATCTTGTCTCCCATTGTAGTACACTCTTTCCACTTTATATAACATCAAGGTTCTTTCATTCCCACTTCCACTCCAGTGAATTAGATCCCCATGCCCTTTCCTATACACATTCCAGCTCTCTTTATCCATTCTAAGGACTCTCCTCAAAGACATTTTAAGGTATCCCCTCTCTCTCCAATGTCCTCAGCTACCCTCATATTATAAGGATTAAAAATGATAAAGGCTGCTATAATAATATAAATTAGTATTTTAATTAAAGCCATGCTGATAGATAAAGTTATTAGACCACGCGCTTGTAAGCATTCAAAACTTGCTCCAGAAGAGTGGTAAGGGCTAGGCAATGGGGGTTAAGTGACTTTCCCAGGGTCACACAGCTAGGAAGTATCTGAGGCCAGATTTGAACCTAGGATTTCCCATCTCTAGGCCTGGCCCTCAATCCACAGAGTCACCCAGCTGCCCCCCAGAAAACTTGACTTAAGGGGCACTTGATCACCTTTGCCATATTCACCTGTACCTTACTCAGTGTGTCATCTCCCTTGAAGGCACCCTTACATACACCCTTACACACACACCTTTGACTCCTCTGCTTTGACATCTTATTCAGTCAGTGTCCTCTTCCCTCCAAATCTCATCAGAGCTGAATCCTGCCCTCCAAACCAGCCTGCTCACCCCTCCTTCAGCTTTTCTAAAATGGGCATCCCATACCTCACAACCAGTTGTAAGATATTCTCTGCAGTGGCATCTCACACCCCACAACCAGCTCTAAAAGTACTATCTCTCCCCTGCAAGGTGGGCAGCATGGTTTCTTATGCTATTCCTATCACAGACTTTTTGCTGTCCTCCTGTGCGCAGTACCCATCCTAACCAATATCTTGGGCCCCAATATCCTTCCCTACACCAGACTCCCTCAGCCCAGCTTCTTCCCTTCCACACAAAAATGGATGATCTAGTATGTGTGGTGGAAAGGGGAGAGGGGTGGGACCTTCACTGGTTAGAAGCTGTGCAGGACATTGGAGAGGGTTTGGGAATCAGTGTTTCTTGGAGACCTCCTCCTCTACCCATCAGATGAATTACTGAATGAGATTTTATATTCCCTCCCTGGACTCCCTACCATCCCCATAACTCCCACATCTGATAACCTTTCCCCTCTCCCAGTCAGCATCAAGGCTGCAAGGAATCCCGAGTCTTGCCCTTATGTGCAGGAAAGAGACATTGGTCTTGGCTCAGTATACATTTCACTCTTCATTGCAGCGATCTATCCCATCGCCCACCCTATCCACTTCTGTTTGGAGCCAATGGAATAGCTGGAGGAATTCCAGAGGCATCAGAAAGCTATCAAAAAGATCGGTTCTCCCAGGCCGGGGTTAAAACCCTTAACTGAGCTCCAGAGCAAGCCAGGACATGGAAAACACTGCAGCCCCGGAGGCTGTTGCTCTCACTTCAGGGGCCCTCCCCAAATATCCCGTTAGCCAAAACCAAATGGATAAAAGCCACCAGCATCACTCCCAATCCACCTTCGAGTCTCTCCTGGTGAAAGTGCAAACTTTTCAACTTCAATGGAATCTGAATACATTTCACATTTTCATTGGGGGGGGGGAGCAGAACTGTGGGGCTGAACCCAAATACACTCCAACAGTTGGTTTTCAACAATATCCAGTCTCACATTCGCGGGCCGCGCACACACACACACACACACGCACACACACACAAAGGTACAAGGGAACTCCCAGTTTTTTCCACAGCTAAATATAGACGTGAAAGTCTGAAGGGCTCTGAGGCTGTTTTGCAAGAAACCCAGAGAAAAGTGCCGAGGTTTCTAGGCAAAGCCAAAGAAATTCAATTTGCACCCCTTCCATCCATCCCACCCCTCAACTTACCCTAGCTGTTTCTCCCACTCCCAACTCCCTCCGCACCCTTTTCCAGTCCCTTCTGCGGCTCCTCCTCTCTGTTGAAGATTTCTCACCGGCTTATTTTTTTCCATCTCTCTCTTTGAGGCTTTCAAGAAAAGGAACAGACGCGGAAAATATTTTTGCAACAGTTTTCCATTCCGCGTCTCATTCCCGAGCCAAACGGGAGGTGCATGTGAGGAGTGGGTGGGGGTTATATACGCATTTTCCAAAAAGCTTTTCTGCATCCTTCCCCATGTCCCCTACCAGCTCAGGACTGCAGGAACCGAGACGTTTGCCCCCAGACTCCATCCGCCCCTCCCCCCCACCCCGTCCCCTGCCATTGACCCGTCCCAGACCCAAACTGAAACGGAATAAGAAGAAAGCCAAACCAATCAATTAGTGCCTCCGAACCCAAGGAAGTCAGGACAAATGTTTGCACCCCAAGTCCAACAGCCACCCTCTACGAAACCCCAAACAGCATCGACTTTCAAACCGAGCCCCACCCAAGGCGTGATAAGAAGGTAGAGTTCGGGGTGTGTCAGGAGGGACGGGAAGAGGAAAGCCAGCCAAGTTTGAAAAGCTCAAGTTAATTCATTCTCCACAAGCCTACCTCTCCTCCTAGCAATAATCCAGACTTCTGCAAGCGAGTATCTCCCTGCGGGGCTCCATGGAGTGACTGAGCGGTGGGGTGGAGAGGACCACCCACCGGCCCTCCTAATATAGTAATAATTGCTAAAGATGCCTGTTTGTTTGCTCGCCTTCCCTGTTTGGCTCTCAGAGCGGGCTGGGTCTCTTACTCTGGCCCGTCAAAAGAGAAAGGTCCTTGGGAGCCTAGGGAGAAAACGGAGGGAAGGAAGGCTGGAGTGGGTTTCGTTCGCCCTTACTCTTTCCAGAGGGTTAGTGCCCCGCCCCCCACCTCCCAGGTCCGACCGTTTTTTAACGGCAAATCTTTCTTCAGAAAATGCTCGTTATGGCAACTGCGAGTGCCAACTCCTGCCAGACTCGCTCTGGCTCTCTCTTTTCTCACTCTCTCGAAGAGCAGAGAGAAGGAGGAGCAGAGGTGGGACTTGGCTGCCAGCCCAGCGATTACTCTCCTATTAAGGTGGTCTCCTTCCGCGGCGGTTGTCTGGCATCTTTTAAGGGGGAATGAGGGGAACGGAAGGGGAGGAATCCCGTCTTGTGTCTCTAGAGTCCTCCCTGCTCTCACCAAGATCAGCCTGGAGGAGCTTGGGAGAGGGACAAGAGCGGTAGGGACTAAGGAAATATGGGAGGGGGGAGGTTCAGCCGTTGCAGCTCTGGAAAGGATTAAAAAAAGGTGGGAGGGGGAGCTTTGTAAAGGGTTATCAACTTTCTGTTCTTTTCCCTACCAGGTTTTTCATTCTCTAAACTTAGAAACATTCATTGGGTGCTCTGAAAACTCTGGACTGCTTCTAACAGCCTGGAGCTGACTCTGCAGAAAGAGAAGTGTTGGTTTTTTTTTTTTTTTTCATGTACATGCACACACACATCCTCGATGAGATTGCATACATTCATACTCATATCTGGAGTCTCCTGCTCCGTATGTGTGTATGATGTCCCTCCCCACCCCCCATGTGCCTGACGGATGCACTGCCCTACAAAAGTCCCTTTGCCCACATACACACATGCACACTCAGTCGTAACACATTTGCACACACACACAGATTGCCCTTATCAACATTTCCCCGTTTTCCCCACATGCTCTCTTTGAGATACCCATCAACCATTTATTTGTTTATTTATTTATTTATTCATTCATTTGTTTGTTTATCTATCTATTCATTCATTCACTATTTATTTATTTGTTCACTCACTCATCCATTTTTTAATTTATTTGCAGTTGCACCTTCAAACACACTCCCCATGAACTCACACACATTTATTTACATGCTATTGAGGACACCTTTTATACACAGGCGATTTTTATGCTATAGAACAAAATGATCCATCATTTTCCCCTCCCAGCCATAGAACCCTAGAATAACAGACCTGAAAAGGGAGTCATCTAGTTCAATCCTCTCATTTTAGAGATGAGGAAACTGGTTCTGAAAATAACTTGTCTGCAATCATAAAGTCAGTGCTGGTTCCATCATATTACCATCTCATTTCTAGTAGTCACCATATCCCTAATAGATTAAAAGCTTTTTGGGGGGGGAGCATGAGTTATTTAATTTGTTTTTGTCTCTGTATCTGAAGGGCCTGGCACATACATTATCATCATCACCATCATCGTTGTCATCATCAAGCAAGGCCTACTTAACATATTCTTTTTTTTCCCCCTTAAAACCTTACCTTCTATCTTAGAATTGATACTATGTATTGATTCTAAGGCAGGAGAGCAGTAAGGGTTATGCAATGTGAGTTGTGACTTGGTCACTAGGATGTGCCTGAGATCAGATTTGAACCCAGGACCTCCCCATCTCCAGGCTTGGTTCTCTCTCCATTGAGATACCTAGCTGTCCCCTGCTTAATATATTATTATTGTTATTAATATATTATTATTATTTTAAAATCCTTACCTTCTGTCTTAGAATCACTACTGTGTATTGGTTCCAAGGCAAAAGATTAATGCGGTTTGGGCAATGGGGGTTAAGTGACTTGTCCTTAAGGGTCACACAGCTAGAAAGTATGTGAGGCCAGTTTTGAACCCAGGACCTCCTATCCTGGCTCTCAATCCATTGATCCACCCAACTGCTCCCTCTGTTTCTCTTTCTATAAAATGAAGATAACACTTGTGCTGCATGCCTTACAGGGTGGTTGTAATTGAAAGCACTTTGTAAAACTCAAATGTCAGAGCTGGAAATGGAGCTTAGGGATCATGCTAGTCCAACCACTATTTGCACAAGAATCCCTTCTATAATAATCCTGAGAAATGTTTCCCTGGGACCTTCTTGAATACCTCCAATGATGGAAACTCACCACTTCCTAAGGAACTTGATCCACTTCGGGAAATTGTTTCTTTTATCAGTCCCCAAATCTCTTTGCAAACACCCACCCATTGTGCTCCTATTTCTGCCTCACTCTGAGGCTCCAAAGGGCCAGGCTGAAAATGTCAACTAAACCACAGAGAACTGGCTCAAGTCTGGGTGGAAATGAAGCTGACTTGCTTGAGTCTCTGGGGCCCAGTTTTTGGTTTTTGGTTTTTAGCTCTGGGATGGAGGAGGTGATGTGGGAGACTACTTGGATAGGCCATGTAAATTCCCACATCTCAAGAACCAAGGTCTTTCTCCATCTCCAATATCCTCCCCATTACAATAGAACTGGCTTTCAGATCAAAACACCAGCTTAAAGGGAAGATTTATGTATTATAACAATTCAGGTGAGTGATGACCAGGACTCTAAATGAGTGTTGGCTCTAAGAGGGAAGAGACAGAAACTGAGCTGAAGGGAAAGGTGTGAAGAACATATGAATGGAAGGAACTTTAAGAGAGTCCCATAGGTTACCAATTTCATAGGTTACCGATTTTTCAGAAGCAATTTGATTTTGTTTGCCTGAGGAGTGTCTATAGCTTCATTACCACTGGAAACATTCCCCTAAAGTGCCCAGCGAGGCTCTTTAAATGCATCAAAATATATTTAAAACTTGTCTATAACAACTTTTTATAGCATCGCTGCCTGGCTGTTTAATAAAGTGGTCCTTATAGGGGGTGGAGTGTCACAATTACAGCCAGATGTGGGGGCCTTCCAAGGCTGAGCCCATTTCTTTGTCTGCCTGCTATATCCCTCTCCGAGATTTGGGAGGAAACATACTGGTCAGTCTCATATGGGGGCTTTATTTTTAAAGCATCTATAGAAAGAGCTCTTCTACACAAATTCCCTTGAATATGTCTCTTGTACTTCTAATCACAAGGACATCCCTCTGCTTCAGGCTCTCATCTCATATTTGTTTTAGTGTAGAGCACTTTTTATTCATTTTGTATTTTATTTTGTATTTTATTCATTTATTTTTAAACCCATACCTCCTGTCTTAGAACTAATTCTAAGAGAGAGGAGAAGCCAGGGCTAGGCAAACTGGATTAAATGACTTGCCAAGGGTCACACACCTAGGAAGTGTTGAGGCCAGCTTTAAATTCATCCTCCAGACTCCAGGTCTTTTCACCAGGACTTCATTAGCTTTCCATGTTCCCTCCCAGCCATCCACCATATAGCTGTCCCAGTGGAGTTCCCTAGGGCACAGAGGAGAGAGGCATAGCCCTTGGTTCAGAAACTGAACCTGGAGTCATCAAGATCTGAGTTCAAAATTTAAGACACTTATTAGCTTGTAAGGCAAGTTATTTAAACCTTGCATCTCAATTTTCTCATCTATAAAAAAGGGGGTAATAACAGGCAGCTAGGTGGCACAGTGGAGAGAATGCTGGGTCTAAAGCTAGGAATACTCATCTTCTTGGATTCAGACCTGGCCTCAGACATTAACAGTGTGCCCCAGGGCAGTTCTTAACCCTGTCTGCCTCAGTTTCTTCATCTGCTAACTGAACTGGAGGAAGAAATGACAAGCCACTCCAGTGTCTTTGTCAAGGAAACCCCAAATGAGGTCATATGGAGTTGGTCACAACTGAAATGGCTTAACAATATATAACAATAGCACCTACCACCTAGGTGAGATATATTTGTAAAATGCTTTGTAAACCTTAAAGTGTTATGTAAATGTGAGTCATAATAATGTCCCTAATAACAATCAGTTAATTGTTATATAGTGGTTTGGTGGCATAAACACTGCCTCTGGAGCCAGGAAGCCTGTGTTCAAATCCCACCTCAGATACTAGCTATGTGACCCTTGGTAGACCTCAGTTTCTTCATCTGTAAAATGGGATGGTTGGAGTAGCTGGCTTCCAGAGTCCCTTTTAGCTTTAGAACTTTGACCCTAGAACATGAGCTCTTCTGCCCAGCGTTTGTGGCCTCTTGCCAACTCTTACTGACTCTCCCAAGCTGGCTCTAGCTTTTCAGCCTTCACTTGGTTTTTACTCCCTTTCACAGGCTACTTTGCAGGGAACTGAACCGCTCATTAGACACTGAACTCAACATTCCATCTCCTGACTCCATCTATTTGCAAAAGTCATTCCCGGCATTCCCTCTGTCTGTTTTGTTTCTATCCGGGTACCCCCTCATTCCTGGAATGTTGCTTTCCTCTAGTCATTTTCCAGTTGTGTCTGACTCTTTGTGACCCTGTTTTCGGTTTTCTTGGCAGAAATGCTGGAGTGCTTGGCCATTGCCTTCTCCCGCTCATTTTGCAGAAGAGGAAACGGAGGCAAACAGTGCTCAGGAGCACACAGCTGCTAAGTGTCTGAGGCTGGATTTGAGCTCAGGAAGATGAGCCTTCTTGACCTCCTGACTCCAAGCCCAGCTGTCCCAAGGGCACACAGTGGCTGCTTATTTATTGCTTGTTAATGAATGAATCTTGACCTCTCAGAATCCTCCCTTTCTTTCAAAACATAGTTCAGGCACTGCCATTCATCTCTTTTCCCTATTCCCCCGTGCCCTGTTCGAGAAGGCTCTCCCAAGTCCTTATGCCTGTGCAAATTGCAGGCCTTCTCCTCAGAGAATAATGGTTCCTGGAGGGCTCCCATGACTCCATCTTTGCCGAAGTGGCTCCCCTCTTTTGCCCACTCAGTGTTTGCTGAATTGAATTGTTAAGGAAGGGACAGGCCAGTCATAGCCTGGATTCACTGAAAAAAAAACCAAAAAACTCTGTGACTAGGCCTAACTCTATTGGCCTCTGGGGCTGCCCTCCATGTGTTCCCCTTTTCAGATCATCTCATTTTCCAGACGTTCCAGAGTGGGCAAATGTAGGTGTCTGGAGAAGCTTCCCCAGGCAGAAGGGATTAAAGGGTCCTGGTGGACCCCTGACCCTGTAGGCTTGTGGGGCCAGACGCTGCATCCTTTGCTCTTCAGGGACCCTGCTGGCTCCAACAGACGATTTCTGAGGTGAGATGGAGGCCTGCCGTATTGGAGGGGGAGGAGGTGTAAAAATAAATCCGCCCATAAAAATAGCAGCTGGTGTGGGAAAGTTGAGTTGCCCCCCTGTCAGCAGGGAGGGCACCGACTCTGGACAATTGGAAGGTCTTGTGACTTTCCCTTCAGTCTTAACTTTCTCGTCCCCAGAATCATGGACTCTTTCCTCACTCCCCAAAGCGTTCTCTTTCCTCTGTGATCCTCGGCCTAGCATGGGAGGACCAAGGTTTGAATTCCAGGTTCTGAGGTTTAGTTGATGTGTGACCCAATTAAATTTTCTAACATCCCTGCCTCATTTTCCAGGATTCCATCCTAAGACTAGCCTATGATCCAGTGACTTAGAAACCAAGAGTCAATTCCCTTCATTTTACAGATGAGACAGAGAAGTCTCTCCAGAAGAAGTTGGGACCATCCCTGGGGGACCAAGGCCCTGGGCAGTGTCCAGGGACTCAGGCCACTGCTGCCTCCTTTTCTCCTGGGAAAGTAGGAATAGGGCAGTTAACACAGTATGGAACAGAAGACTAGAGTTAGAATCAGGAGATGTGAATTCGAGTCCTAGCACTGTTATTCGATAGCTATGTGGATTTAGGCAGGCTCTAATATTTATAAAGTGCTCAGCATGGGCCTGGCATATAATAAATATTCTTTAATAAATTCTTTAATAAATAAATAAATAATAAATAAAGTTCTTTAATAAATGCTTATTCCTTCCTAATAACGGCTGGCAATGCTTTATAAATGTGATCTCATTCAATCCTCAGCCACATCTCTGGGAGGTAAATGCTGTTATTTAATCTCCCTTTTAGAGTTGAGGAAATAAGAGTTGAACAAAAGTTAAGTGACTTGCCCCACATCACATCGATAGGAAGTTTCTGAAGCAGATTTCAAACTCGAGTCTTCCTGATTGCAAATCCAGTGTTTAATCAGCTATGACAAGTTATGTAAAATGTTTTTGTCATCTATTTTATTTTTAAATTTGTCATCTACTTTAAATGGATGTTATTATATCCCCCATGGGCTCTGGGTAATATTTTATTCCTAACCTTGTTTTCTCTAAATCATAAACTCATAGAAATTTAGGGATGGGGAGGTGCCTTAAAGAATACAGCATTCAAAATCAAAACAATGCTGAAGTGCCACTCCACACCTAGCAGATTGGCCAAAAAAAAAAAAAAGGCCAGTAAAAGAAAATAAATGTTGGTGGGGATGTGGCAAAATTGGGACACTAATGCATAGTTGGTAGAGTTGTGAATTGATCTAACCCTTCTGGAAGGTAATTTGGAATTATGCGCAAAGAACTTTAAAAGAATGCATGTCCTTTGATCGAGCAAATATACTACTAGGTTTGTATCCCAAAGAGATAAATAAAAATATTTGCACAAAAATAATCATAGCATGTTCCACTATTGACTGGCACTAACAGCTGGTAGTCCAACAAAAAACATTCTTTTTCACCTTAATTGTTTATTCCCCATTACATACTTGCCCAGTTTTTTTTAGTTAACAAGTATGCTTTGGCCTCATTGGGGGATACTTCAATTGCTCTGGGTCTCCCTGGAACCTTGTTGGGGGTGAGGAAAGGGACTATGTAGCTACCCTTATTCTAGCCTTATTTTTCCATCTTTATTTTAGCTACAAGGCCACTAGGTGGCACAGTAGATAGGTCAGTGGCCTGGAGTCAGAAAGACCTCTTGCCCAGTTCAAATCTGACCTCAGGCACTTACTACCCATGTGACCCTGGGTAAGTCACTTAACTTTGTCTCAGTTTCATCATCGGTAAAATGAGCTGGAAAAGGAAATGGCAAACCACTTTATATCTTTGCCAAGAAGACTAGGACCTTAGTCTCTATTCAATGTCACCTTAATAAATTGGGTCCATCATTCTATTCTTTCTATTCTATCTTTTCTGTTAAAATGTCTTCATAGTGCCAGATTTTATTTTTTAAATGAAGGAAGCTCATCTGGACACCAACTATCCAAATAATCAATAGGTTAATGCATATAAGATCTCCTGCAGTTTTGCAGATCATACTCCATCTATACTGCCCCTTCTGTGCAATTTGCGGCCAGTGTCCTCCTCTAAATCTACTACAGGGAGTCTATTCAGTAGGCTTTAGGCCAGGGAACCTTTTAGAGACTTGAGTGCCTAAATGACAACCTTCACATCCCTGCCTTACCCCAGACAGGGGAGGGAGGAAGCACACCTGCTGGGCTGCTGGGCAGAGGGATGAGTGATGAGAGAAATGTCCTCAGCTGTGGTGGAGAGGGGGAAAGGAGCAGCCCTGTAAGGCATGCATGCCATAGGTTCACCATCACGGTTCTAGGCTTTCCTCTAGGTCTTCTGGATGTGGCTTGTAGATGGATGGACTGCATCCATTGGTTATTCCTTTGCTCCCACTATGTGAACAGCCTTCCCCCCCCCCCCCAATTATACATCTCCCTGATGACCTCCTTGATGATTCCTCATTTGTTCAGGTCCACCAAGTGTTTCTCTAAGAACCTCTGAGCGAGCCTCGGTATCAGTTTTTTGGAGATGGCAGATCTCCATAACACCATACCACATCCCTGGAAGATACTGGTGTTGAAGAGATAGGCTTTTGTTTCAGGAAATATCAAAAGAACAGTGTAATTCCCAGCTGCTATCCAAATGCCAGACTGATATTGGGTAAATGCTAAGGAATTTCTGTCATACATAAGCAGAGGCAGTCTCACATCCAGGCAGGCTGGGGCTGAGGAAGACCTCGCAGAGCCCCATAACGAGGGGGGTAGGAGATTCCCTGGGCGGAGAGGGAATCACACTTTTAGCCCTCTTATCTTCATGAATCCAAGGTCTCTGGTGGCCCCAAATCACACCCTTTGAGTGCATCTATTCCCTCGTTAGGCTCAGAATTGCCATAGCTGGGGTCCTGCTGGTGTTGTATAGCCCCTTCCTTGGATCTACGGCTGTGCCTCCTGATGGCCATTTCCTACAACTCTGCCTCCCCTCGGGGTAGAGTTGAAGTTCAGGAAGCATAAGACCGACTGACCTGGCATATGTCCAATTTTCTTAGATGTGATTGTTCTACTTTCCATTACCAGTGGACCCAACTGGGACAGACTGCTCTGGGTCCTGACTATGTTGTACCCCTACCAAGCCCAGGGACTTGTGCTAAAAGGCTTTCATGGGAGATGCTCAGGATAGGCAGTGAAAGGCAGACACATACCAGCAGCCAACATGACATCCCTTTTCCTAGTTGAATTTCCTATAAAACACATCTGATTTTGCCATGGACCACAGCTCTCATGAGAAATCTGAGTGCATTGTATGGCAGAGATAAGACTTGGGAAGCTACTGCAGAAATGGGAGAGACAGCTTGTTGGGCCGACCTGGAGAATAGGTTTCTTGGGTATTCTTCAGCTAATAATGGTCTATATCACTGACACTCAGGGCTTTTACGAGGCCTGACTGTGGGTTTTCCTCGCTTTAAATGGGCAGGGAGATCCGGAAGTTGAGGACTCCAGGCCTTGGTGTCACGCAGCCTGAGGAATGGAAGAAATATCTATTTCCTGGAAAGGTGTAATGTTTCACCATCCATACTGGCCTGTTCTAGATGTGGCATTTCTTTCTTCTAAGAACATTGACTTCCTGGCATCCCATAATCTTCAAAAGTAGTCTGGTAGCTTGAATTCAGCTCTATCACCTCCTTGATGTTGGAACAAGATCTTTCCTGTCATTTCCATTTGTGAAATGAGAGAGGTTTTTTTTTTCTAGAACTGGGGATCTTAATCATTTTTGTGTCTTATCAGTCTGGTGAAGGACCCCTTTCCTGAATTCTGTTTTTAAAAAATTGAAGAAAATGGTAAACTTCAGTTAGATCTTAGTCACGATAAAAATGTAATTCCCCGGACAGCTGGGTAGCTCAGTGGATTGAGAGTCAGGCCTAGAGATGGGAGGTCCTGGGTTCAAATCTGGCCTCAGACACTTCCCAGCTGTGTGACCCTGGGCAAGTCACTTAAACCCTGTTGCCTACCCTTACCACTCTTCTGCCTTGGAGCCAATATACAGTATTGACTCCAAGACGGAAGGTAAGGGGGGGGAGGGGGTTTGTGTGGTTTTTTTTTAATGTCATTCTCAACTCCCTTTCCAAGTTCATACATTTACTAAAACCTATCCCCAAGCCTCAAGTTCAAGATGGACTGAAATTTGAGAATACCTCTTAAAGAACATGAAAATCTTAACCTCAGATGATATACCTGGTCCTTTTAAAGTTAGGAATCTGCGGACTAGGTGATCACAAAGCCTTTTCCTTGCCCTAAATCCTGTGAATCCATAAATGTGTTTATGTGTGGAGAAGGGAAGCAGAAAATAAAAAGGATTAGATATATTAAGTTTCATTTAATTTAGAACTTAGCATGTGATTAATAATAGGATATTAAAAAATTAAAATTTAAAAATGATCATTCAGGAGCAGCTAGGTGACTCAGTGGATTGAGAACTGGGACTAGAGACAAGAGTTCTTGGGTTCAAATCTGGTCTCAAACACTTCCTAGCTGTGTGACCCTGGGCAATTCACTTAACTCTGAATTGTCTAGCCCTTACCACTCTTGAAAAATTATGTGGTCATTTGATCTACAGGAAGCAGTTTTTTTGGATCCATCTCCTCTCTCCCTTCTGGCCCCCCAACCTCCATAAGGGCAGACACATTATTTCAATTTGATCTTTGTATCCTCAGTAATACAAAGTGCTACCACAGTGCTTAACAAGGGGTAGGTAAGCCAGGAAAACCAAAAACAGAGAAAGAAAACAACAGACCAATCTCCTTAATGAACATAGATGCAAAAAATCTTAAATAAAATACTAGCTAAAAGATTCCAGCAAGTTATCACAAGGATTATTCACTATGACCAGGTGGTATTTATACCAGGAATGCAAGGCTGGTTCAATATTAGGAAAACCATCTGCATAATCAACACGTGGTAGGTGCCCAATAAGTGGAAGCTGATTGATTATTTTGATTGATTAAATCTGACTGACTTGGCTTCTTTCCCCGTTAGTTCCTAAGCGAATAGGAGCCATGTATTATTATAATTTTTTAAAAATTCCACTGTAAACTAAACCATTGTTGTTTCAAACTCCTAGTGAGCCAGTTTGAATTGGAGCAAAGCCATTATATTGGGATCCAGCCTGATATTGACAAAGGACAGAATCACAGCTTGAAATTGGTAAGAATCAAACAAAACAAGGCTACTCCATCTTCCATGTGACAGCCCTCAAATGCTTGAAGACAGCTATCATGTATCCTCCGGAGACCTTTTTTTCCTCCAGATTAGCTAGCTTTGGCTCCTTCCAGTGACTCTTATATGGTGGGAATTTCGGTTTCTTCACCACCTTGGTTGCCTTCCTCTAGACACTTTACAGCTTATCATATCCTTACTAAGAACATAGGATCTAGATGGAAGAGACTTTAAAGACCATCTAAACCAATCTCCCATTTTAAAGATGAGAAACCTGAGGCCCAGGGAAGCCAAGGTTACATAGAGAGTAAGCTTTGGAGGTAGAATTCGAACCCAGGTACTCCAAACTCTAGGTGAATACTCTTTCTACTGCACCACCCTGGCTCCTAACTTCTGACATCTGATGCAAACACAACACTTCGGATGAGATCTAACTTGAGCAGAGTACACAGGGGCTAGTAGCTCTATTATTTTATTTTATTTTTTAAACCCTTACCTTTCATCTTGGAATCAATACTGTGTACTGGTTCCAAGGCAGAAGAGTGGTAAGGGCTAGGCAATGGGGTTAAGTGACTTGCCCAGGGTCACACAGCTAGGAAGTGTCTGAGGCCAGATTTGAATCCAGGACCTCCCATCTCTAGACCTGGCTCTCAATCCACTGAGCCATCCAGCTGCCCCCTATTATTTTATTCTTGGAAGCTATATCCCCTCTTCCTCTAGCCCAGGCTGCAATAGCTAATTTGGCTGCCAAAGCCCAATGTTGACTCATGTTGGACTTATAGCTCTCCAAAACCCCCCGATGTTTTTCAGAGGAATTGCTACATAACTCTGCCTCACTTGTCTTGTTCACATAAAAAAAGTGATGCTCCCTCCACACAAACCCATGTATAGGAGTCTAAGGATTAGAGGATATGATGATGAGGAAGAACAGATTTGGGGGTTGCAAGGCAGAGGAAAGGTGGGATGATGACAGACTGTGATCAGACAAGGAATCTTTAGTTTGTCAATATGGAAGCTGAGCCCTTGTGGGTGATGGCAAGATCCAGGGTATGACCATCTCTGTGTGTAGCTGGGGTGGGGTAGAGGAGTAGGTCGTGAGAAATGGGGATGTAACGGTGTTCCAGGGAGTGTCAGTATATATTAAAGTCCACAAGCATCAGAGCAGGAGGTGGAGGCAGAGAAAAGGCAGTGAGCCAGGCTACAAACTCACCGGGGAAGAAGGAGATTGTCCTTGAAGTCAGGAAAATCTATTAAGACCTACCAGAATCTTGACTGGGTCATAAATGTGGATGGAGTGAACCTCAAAAAAGGAAAGGTTACTGAGTACTGATGATGGAGAGTGTGGAAGAGTCCAGAAGAAATGAGGAGAATTCCAGTTCCCTGTCTCAGACTAGTCAGTGGCTGGAGTGGGTAGAGTATTTGTCAAAGTGCAACCAGCCAAAGGGCAGCACAGTAGATAGAGAACCAAGCCTGGAGTTGGGAGGACCTGGGTTCAAATCTGACTTTACACACTAGCTGTGCATGACCCTGGGCAAAGCATCTGACTCCAATTGTTTAGCCCTTACTCCTTTTCGGCCTTAAAATTGATATTTCATATTGATTTTAAGACAGAAGAAGGTAAAAGTTAAAAAAAAAGTCCAGCCAACATTGGAAAGGGAAGCCAGAGAAATTGTATTATTAGAAGTGATGCAAGTCTCTGTGAGAACAAGAAGATAGATGGGGTGGGCTAGGAAAAGGTGTAAAGTGAAAGCAAGAGTGATGACAAATAGCAAACATTCTGGAGAGCACAGTATGAAGGGTGGGTAGGTGGGACATGGTGGGGTCAAGGGAAAAAGAAATAAGAGATCAGTCATGGGGGAGAGAAAACAGAGAATAGCATTTAAACAATGGCAACTGGGAATTCAGAATCACTGGAACAGGCAGAGTATGATGGGATAAGAGTGGATTAATGATTATGAAATGAATTCAGGTAAGTTATCATCTTCCCTAGTCATTGATTAAAAAAAGTCATTGATAAAATGTCAACTATCACAGAGCCAAGTACAGATCCCTGAGACAGAGGACTGGGAGTCAGGAAATAAGGATTCTAGTCAACTATATGACCCTAGGAAAATTGCTTTAATTTTTCTAGGACCTAGTTCCTTGGTCTTGAAAATGAAGATTTCTGTGATCTCATCCATCCCTGAAAATTCATGATTTATGAACAATCTGCTCTTCAGGCTCCTTTCCCATCACACACACACACACACACACACACACACACACACCCTTCTTAGACACTTCCTAGCTGTGTGACCCAGGGCAAATCACTTAACCCCCATTGCCTAGCCCTTACCACTCTTCTGCCTTGGAATCAATACACAGGATTGATTCTAAGATGAAGGTAAGGGTGTTTTGTTTTGTTTTTTTTAAAGCCCTATTTCTAGAAAATATCACAATCATTCTCAAAGTCTGTCTATCTATCCTCTAGCAGGGATGTAACTCAAATATCCCAAGTAGAGAGCCATTTTCTCTAATATCTCCAAAGAATATCTTATAGCATCCTCGAGTAATGTATTCCTCTCTTTGTTGCCTCTTAATATGGAAAGTTCACCCTGTCTAACCACAAAACCTCTCACTAAAATTTCTTTTTTTAAAGTTTTTATTTTTAAATATTTTGCCATGTTTATATGATTCATTTTCTCTCCCTCTCTTCTTCCTTCCCCCCTCCCAGAGCTGACAAGCAGTTCCACTGAGTTGTACAAATGTTATCACTTCATACCTATTTCCATATTATTCATTTTTGCTATAGAGTAGTCTTTTAGAGCCTAAATCCCAAACCACATACTCATATGTACATGTGATAAGTGATGTCATATGTTCTTCTTTTGCATTTCTACTCCCATAGTTCTTTCTTTCAATGTGTTTAGCATTCTTTCCCATAAGTCCTTCAGGAGTGTCCTGGCTTGTTGCTCTGCTACTTGTAGCAAAGTCCATTACATTCAATTGTTCCACAATGTTTCACTTTCGATGTACTGGTTCTCCTGGTTCTGCTCATTTCACTCTGCATCAGTTCGTTGAGGTTCTCCCAGTTCATATGGAAAGCCTCTAGATTATCAATAGTGTTCCATCACCATCATAGACCACAATTTGGTCAGCCATTCCCCAATTGAGGGACAACCCTTCATTTTCCAACATTTTGCCACCACAAAGAGCAAGACTATGAATATTTTTGTACAAGTATTTTTCATTATTATCTCTTTGGGGAATAAACCCAGCAGTGGTATGGCTGGATCAAAGGGCAGGCAGTCTTTTAAAGCCCTTTGGGCATAGTTCCAAATTCACTAAAATTTCTGACTGAAGCCTGGCTACAGAACATACTGTAAAGACATTTCCCAAGTTTCTTGGCTCTCTCCTCTTTTTATCTGAATTCTAGTGGCAAAAATCACTCTAAAGTAAATCAACTTCCCCCACCCCCTTTAGCTCCTATTGAATGTAGGGTGAAAGAGAGTGACCCAGGAAATGAAATAGGTGAAGGTAACTGCTCTGAAAATGCCAGCCAATTCCATAATGATAGCAATTCACATTAATATTTGGCTTTACAGTTGGCAAAGTACTTAGCTTATCGTGATTGAGCTTCACAATAATCTTCGAGATAGGTAAGTACTATTCTTTCCATTTTACAAAAGAGAATAGCAAGGCTTAGGATGATTAAGTGATTTGCCCATGATTACAAAGCTTTATCGCCACATCTTTTTGACTCCAAGTACAATATGCCATCTACTACATTAGGCTGCCTCCTGAATTGTTCTTTACCTCCTTTTTCTAGATCCCTTAGTTTAGTAACTAAGCTATTTGGGAAATAATAAAAATAGCTAATATTTGATAGTGCTTCCAGGTTCTGCACTAAGCACTTCACATTTATTTCATTTGATCCCTGCAACAACCTCTGGGAGGTAGGTGTGATTATTATCTCCATTTTACAGTTAAACTGAAGCAGAGAGGTTAAATGACTTGTCTAGGGTCAAAACTAGAGTTTGAGGCCAAATTTCAACTTGGTCTTCTTGACTCCATGCTCAGTGAGGCAGAGTGGGAGAAGATAAGGAGGGAGGACAGTGAACAATTGAGGTGGGCAGGAAGACGTGTCACAGGCAGGGCTAAGTCTGCACTTAGTACAGTTTAGGTAGGATGTGACTTTTTATCTGCAGCATTCAATGTACTATCTCTGATAAATGAGTAAGTGTTTTAAACATCAAAAGGAGCTCAGAGGGGACAGCTGGGTAGCTCAGTGGAGTGAGAGTCAGGCCTAGAGACAAGAGGTCCTAGGTTCAAACCTGGCCTCAGACACTTCCCAGCTGTGTGACCCTGGGCAAGTCACTTGACCCCCATTGCCCACCCTTACCAATCTTCCACCTATGAGACAATACACCGAAGTACAAGGGTTAAAAAAAAAAAAGGAGCTCAGAGACCATCTATCCAGATCTGATTGTTTTTTTTTTTTAAGTTTTATTGATGCCTTTTAAAAATGAATGCTGGGGGCAGCCAGGTGGCTTAGTAGATTGAGAGTCAGATCTAGAAATGGGAGGTCCTGGGTTCAAATTTGGCTTCAGGCACACCCTAGTTGTATGACCCTGTGCAAGTCACTTAACCTCCATTGCCTAGTCCTTTACCATTCTTCTGCCTTAGAACCAATACTTATTATCAATTCTAAGACAGAAGGTAAGGGTTTAAAACAAACAAACAAACAAAAAAAACCCAAAAAAGTTGCTGCTAAAAGACAAAGCTATAGAGCATAGAAAGCTGGCCTTAGGGTCAGGAAGATGTGGTTTGAAGTCTCATCTTTCCCACATATGGGCTTTGGGACTCTGGAGAAATCACTTAGTCTCACAGGGTCCCTAGGCAGATAATGGTGATCTTTGATGATAGAGGATGTCTCTCACCTGGTGGTTTTTCTAATTAATGAAATCACAAGTCCAGTAAAAACAAATAAAATAAACTAAAATAAAATTTCGCACTTTTGTCTGGCCGCAGACACTTATTAGCTATGTGACCCTGGGTAAGTCACCTTACCTCCTTTGCCTCAGTTCTTCATCTATAAAATGAGTGAGAGAAGGAAATGATAAATCATCTCAGTGTCTTTGCCAAGAAAACCCCAAATGGGGTCACAAAGAATCAGACACAACTGAAAATGACTAGATGACAACAGTATGCCTTTATATTAATCATTTATCAATATGCTTCTCTTTCAAGGGTGTGTTGGTAAATATTTAATAGTCAGCTCCCACGAAACACTTTTAAATTTAGTCTGTATTATTGACATTTTCTCCATTACTTTTTAAAGTCTAGACAACCAACAAAACAATCATGCCCTGATTTATAACATTTGCAGATTTCCAAGGCATAAATGTGCTCACATTAAAAATTTAACAATGGATCCCAGCTGGTTCTAATCTGTTCCATCCCCGTTGTAGTTTCCCTTGAAGCAAAGTACAGTTACACAAAATAATCAAAACCAAATGACTCAGAATATGTAACATTTCCCACCTGTAACACCCTGTCTCTCTCCTAGACAGAAGGAGGTGTGTTTCATCATCTGCTCTGGGACTGAGACAATGGTTCATTATAATTTATCTGAGTTGGCTGACTTTTTAGTGATTTTTAAAATTTGCATGACTCTAGCCATTTCATTAGATTGATCTGGTTCTGCTTCCTCTGCATCAGTTCATACGAAAGTTCCCAAATTTCTCCAGCTTCTTCACATTTGTTGTTTCTCATGGAATACTAACATCCCATTACATTTAGATAACACAATCTGTTTCCCTATTACTGGCACCTGTTTTGTTTTCAGTTTTCTATTTTTTGTCATCACAAAGCATTATTACTAATATATCTATAGCCACAAATACAGTTATATTCATGTGAGATATATGGTGCTTTTCTTTCTGTCTTTGACTTCCTCATGGTACATGTCCAATAATTGAACTGCTGGGTCAAACAATTTAGCAATTTTTCTCATGTAATCCAAAGAGGTTTCCAGAATGGTTGGATCAATTTATAGCTTCACCATGTGTTTAGTATGCCCATATTCCAATTGTCCTTCCAACATTTATTATTTCTGTATCATAATGCTTTGATGGGAATGAGGTGAAATCTCAGAGATATTCTAACATTTTTTTTTACTATTAGTGCCATGGAACATTTATATAAAACATATATGTATATTTGTGTGTATTACATATAATATTTTAATTATGTATAATTACATATCAATGTATAGACAATATATTTTAATTAACATATGTATAAACATATATGTATATGTGCATATACATGTATATTACAAATAAAGACAGTCCCCATGGCCTCCTTTATTTATTTATTTTAATTTGGAAAATTTTATTTAATCAATTGATTTAGAATATTTTTCCATGGTTACATGATTCATGTTCTTTTCCTCCCCTCCTCCCATCCCCTCTTGTATCCAATGAGCAGTTCCACTGGATTTTACATGTGTCATTGATCAAGACCTATTACCATATTATTAATATTCCTTCTTTATTTTACTAATGGAGAAATTAAAGGCTAGAGAGGGGAACTGACTTTCCTTTGCTCCCATAGTTAGTGAGTAGTAGTAAAGCTGGAATTCAAACCCAGATCCTCTTATCCCACATGCAGACTGTAGTCACTGCTTTATCACTGACTTTTCCCTGCTCTGTTTTGGAAGCTGTTGAGCAATGGTGGTTTTCACTGCTTTGTGCTTAGAAGTAGGGACGGTAGGGGAAATTATAGTGGTAGGTACATTGGACAGAGGAAAAAACAGGATAGTATGTATGAGTGTTGCTAAGCACTCAAAATATATTACATTTACATAACTATGTTCTCATAATAACCTTCTGAAGTATAACTATGCCCATTTTACAAATGAGAAATATGAAGACCAGAAAAGTTTAATGGCTTTGCTCAAACCCATGAAGTTGGTAGCAGAGCAAAGATTTGAACCTGGATTTCCTGACTCCAAATGCAGTCTTCTTTTTATTGCATTTGATTTTAGGCTTGATTTTAATAGAAAATACATGTCACACATACAATAGAAATTTCATGAAGGAATTATAGTGGAAGATGGCATGCTTTGATCTTCACTCAGATTCCAATAGTTCCTTCTTTGGCTGTGGATATTATTTTCACCATAAGTTTCTTGTGGTTATGTTGGAGACTTGCTTTCCTGATAATGGGTTAGTCTTCCTCTAAGAACTGCCTGTTCATTTCCTTTGACCATTTCTCAACTCAGGAATGTTTTGTATTTTTATAATTTGACTCAGTTCTCTCTATGTTTGAGAAATGAGGCTTTTGTCAGAGTTATTTCTTATAATTTTTTTCCAAAATTTGTGATTCTTTTACAATTTTGGTTGCATTGGTTTTATTTGTGCAAACACTTTCAATTTAATGTAAACAAAATGATCTATTTCATTTTTTGTAATGTTCTCTATTTCTTATTTGGGCATAAATTCTTCCCTTATCCATAATTCTGATAGGTAAACTTTTCCATGCTCTTCTAATTTGTTTGTGGTGTCACCCTTTACTTGTAGATCAAGTGTCTATTTTGAATTTATCTTAGTGTATGACTTGAGTTGTTGGTCCATGACTAATCTCTTATCATACTGTTTTCTAATTTTCTCAGAAGTTTTTGTCCAATAGTGAATTCTTTCCCCCCAAAACTTGAATCTTTGGTTTTATTGAACACTAAATTGCTTTGGACATTAATTGCCATGTGCTGATGATCCACCACTCTATTTCTTAGCCAGTACCATATTGTTTTGATAATTACTGCTTTTGAGTATACTTTGATATCTGGTACAGCCAGGACTTCTTCCTTCCTTTTTTCTCCACATTAATTCACTTGATATCCTTAGTCTTTTATTCTCCCAGATGAATTTACTTATTTTTTTTTCTAGTTCTGTGAAATAATTTTTGGGTAGTTTGATTGGTATGGCACTGAATAGGTAAATTAATTTAGGTAGAATTGTCATTTTCACTATATTGGCTCAGCCTATCATTGAGCAAATAATGTTTTTTTTTCAGTTGTTTAGGTCTGACTGTATTTGTGCGAAGAGTGCTTTATAATTGTGTTCATAATAGTTTCTGTGTTTGTTTTGGTAAGGATACCTTCAGGTATTTTATATGGTCTAGAGCAGTGGTTCCCAAACTTTTTTGGCCTACTGCCCCCTTTCCAGATAAAAAATATTACTTAGCCCCCCTGGAAATTAATTTTTTTTCAATTTTAATAGCAATTAATAGGAAAGATAAATGTGCCTGTGGCCATCACTGCTTCCCTGGATCGCTGCAGCACCCACCAGGGGGCAATAGCTCCCACTTTGGGAATCACAGGTCTAGAGTTATTTTGAATGGAATTCAAATTTTGTTGGTGGTAAATAGAAATGCTGGTGGATTTATTATTTTGTATCCTTTGACTCTGCTGAAGTTGTTAATTATTTATATTACCTTTTTGGTTGATTCTCTAGATATACCAACATATCATCTGCAAAGAGTGATAACTTTTTTCATTGCTTATTCAAATTCCTTCAGTTTCTTTTTTTGATCTTATTGCTATAGTTAGCATTTCTAGTACAATATTAAAAAATAGTGGTGATAATGGGCATCCTTGCTTTACAACTGATCTTAATGAGAAGGGTTTTAATTTATCCCCATTACATTCCTTAAAATTTTTTTATATTTTTATTTTTATTTTGAGCTTTTTCCCATAATTACATATTTCATGTTCTTTCCCTCTTTCCGTACTCCCTTAACCCCCTTTAGCCAATGCACAATTCCACTGGGTTTTACATGTATAATTGATTAAGATCTAATTCCATATTATTGATAGTTAGACTAGAGTTATTGTTTAGTGTCTTCATTCCCAATAATATCCCCATCAGCAACTGTTTTTCCTCTGTGTTTCTCTTCCCACAGTTCTTCCTCTGAATGTGGCTGGTTTTCTTTCTCATAAGTCCCTCAGCCTTGCTCTTGATTCTTGCATTGCTGCTAGAACAGAAGTCCATTACATTTGACTGTTCCACAGTGTTTCAGCCTCTGTATATAATGTTCTCCTGGTTCTGCTCCTTTCACTCTGCATCAATTCATGGGAGTCATTCCAGTTCACATGGAATTCCTCCAGTTCATTATTCCTTTGAGCACAATAGTATTCCATCACCAACAGATACTACAATTTGTTCAGCCATTCCCCAATCGAAGGACATTCTCTCATTTTCTAATTTTTTGCCACCACAAAGAGCACAGCTATAAATATTTTTGTACAAGTCTTTTTCCTTATTATCTCTTTAGGGTATAAACCAAGCAGTGCTATGGCTGGATCAAAAGGCAGATAGTCTTTTAAAGCCCTTTGGGCATAGTTCCAGACAGTGGGAATAATTCCCTTTAAGGAGGCTATATAATACATGAAGTAAAATCCCCTATCAGCTAGGTGGCTCAGTTGATAGAGTACTGGGCAGAGAGTCAAGAAGACCTGAGTGCAAGTCCGATTTCAGACACTAGCTGTGTAATTCTGTACAAGTCACTTAACGCCTTTTGTCTCAGTTTCCTCATCAGTAAAATAATATGGAGAAGGAAATGGCAAACCACTCCAGTATCTGTACCAAGGAAACCTCAGATGGGATCGGGAAGAGTCAGAACTGAAACAACTGAACAATAATCACTTTAATCACAGTCAGGGATTATAACTACTGCTTATAATTGCCCTAGCTCAGTTAACATGAGATCTTCTCCATAGGATAATAACCAGGCAATAACCAACCTGCTACTGACTGGGCAGTCTCTGGAGTTCCAGGCAGCTGTTCAGAATCAAGATCCAGCAAGGACTCAGCCTAGACTGTGGTCATGGTTGTAGGTAAAGTCTTCTATTTCAGTTTAAAAAATCAGCCTCACAGTTCTTAGAAGGGGCTGGCATTATTAAATAGCATCGTGTCTGAAAAATAAAACCTGAGTGTTTCAGTAGCCTGCAGACTCAGTGTCGGCAATATGATCTAGGAAACAAGAATGCTCATTTGATCTTTAGCTTCACTAAGAGAGTTGTTATAGAGTCTAGAATAAGGAAAGTGATGCTCTACTCTGGGCTGATCAGATAGAACATAATCTAGAGTGTGGAGTATTCTTCAAGTTGTATAGTTCTTAGACGCTTCCTAAAATGAATATTTGCATGTTGTTTCTCCCGTGAACCTATGAGCAACTTGAGGGTAGGGACTGTCTTTTACCTTTATTGGTATCCTGAGTGCTTAGCAGAATGCTTGGCACATAGTAGGTCCCTAACAAATGCTTATTGAGAGGCAGCTAGGTGGCTCAGTGAGTAGAATATCAAGTCTAGAGCTGGGAGAACTTGGGTTCAAATATGATCCCACTTCCTAGCTGTGTGACCCTGGGCAATGTCAAGAAGAAGAAAATAAGAGTTAAAAGAATTTTTTAAATAAATGATTTAAAATAAATAATTTTTAAAAATGAAAAAAATTTAAAAAATAAAATGCTTATTATTAAGACAGCGAGGTGGCTCAGGACTGGAGTCAGGTGGACCTGAGTTCAATTGTAGCCTGAGATATTTCCTAGTTGTGTGACCCTGGGCAAGTCACTTAACTCTGTCTGCCTAGTCCTTGCCCTTCTGACTTAGAGATGCTACTAGAAAAGCAAATAAGGGTGAAAAATGTTTTTTGAATGACTGACTGATGTTGATAAGCTTGATGAGTCTTCTTATTTTGTTTGAATTATATTTATTACTGCCTTGGTCTTATGTAAACAAACAGTGCTTCCTAGAGGATCTGGCTTTTCTTGTTTCTTTCAAAGCACAGTTCAAATGGTACTCTTCTTTCTCCCCCACCCCCATATGGTCTATGGGTTCATGAAGAGTTGGACATAACCAAAAAAAACCAAATAACTAACTATAAGTATGATACAGGGCAAAGCAAAAACATCGGACAAATTAAAGGACCCAAGATCTGAAGTTAAAAGGGGCCTTGGAGGTCATCTAGTTCGACTACCATGTTTTACCCATAAGGAAACTGAGACTGAGAGCTTAAGTGATTTTCCTGTAGTCAGGAAGACCCGCGTTCAAGTTTGACCTCAGATATTTATTATGTATATAACCCTAGGCAAATCACTTAACCTCTCTGTCTGCTTCATTTGCCTCAAGTATAAATAATAAATAATACTTCTTGAGTTATTGTGATGATTAAATAACATGTAAAGCACTTTGTAAACTTCAAAGCTCTACAGATACTCTTCTTTCTTCTTCTTCTTCTTCTTCTTCTTCTTCTTCTTCTTCTTCTTCTTNNNNCTCCTTCTCCTTCTCCTTCTCCTTCTCCTTCTCCTTCTCCTTCTCCTTCTCCTCTGAAAGGTAAGGGTTTAAAAAAAGAACTATTGTGGGGGACCTTATAAGCCTGGAGAGTGACCCTCTTCCAGAGAATCCTCAGGACCTAAGCCTTCTCTCTCTACCTTTCCATACCATATTTTTTCCCTGTATGTATCTAGCATCAAATGCCCTGCCAGCCATTTCATGGATAGTTTAGTGTCTTGTGAGTCCAGGATTCTCCAGTACAGGCTGCATGCAAACTGAGGTAAATCTTGGGCACACAGTCTCAAGTTACCCAGCTCGGTTGGCACAGGTGGCACACAGGCATTTCTAGAGTTATTGATTGCTTCCCTTCCTGGTTTGTTCACCTTACTCATGATCAACCAGGGCAACTGCTATGTCTTTCAGCTTCCTCAGGCACTGAAAAAGCAAGGCCACTTTTACCTGAGCTCCAGATTTACTTTTTGGTCCCTGGATCCACCTGTTCCCAAGGTTATCTGAATTCCAAGTCAGTAATTTCTCTGGATTTGGGAAGTAGGAAAAACTGCATTCCAATCCCGCCTCTGATATTTACTAACTATGTGATAGTGGACAGAGACTTGGTCTGGCTGAACATCAACAATCTCATCTGTAAAATGGGAATTTTATACCTCTGCCTTACCTTTTATTACTTCACAGGACAGTCATAAGACTCAAATGAGATATTATGTGTAAAGTGCTTTGTAGGGAAGAAAAGAACAAGTATTTATTGAAATTCTCCTCTGTGCCAGGCACTAAACTAAAGCTTTATAAACTTTATCTCATTTTATCCTTATAATACTGCTAAACGATAGGTGCTATGATTATTCTCATTTTACAGATGGGGAAACTGAGTCAGCTGGAGGTTAAGTAATAGTGAATAGCTCACCTTTATATAGCACCTACTACTGTATATTGTATATATACAGGCATTGTGCCATGCTTTCTAAAAAAAATTTATTATCTCATTTAATCCTTACAACTACCCTGGTTGTGCTATTATTAGATAGGTGCTATTATTATCCCTATCTTACAGATATGGAAAAAAAAACAAAGAAACTGTGGCAAACAAAGGTTAAGTGACTTGCCCAGGACACACATCCCAGTGATTGTCTGAGGCTGGATTTGCATCTGAGGTCATCCGAGTTCTAGACTTAGCACTCTCTCCTATGCTGCCTTTGCAAACCTTAAATGTTAGCATTATTATTATTATTATTATTATTATTATTATTATTATTAGGACCACAAGAATTTCCTGAAGTAACTCATCTCTCTTTGTATGCAGAGGAACTATCTCTCCTTTAAAGTTTCTTCTTTCTTTTTAAATTTACAATTTTTCTAAGAGTTTTAGGGTTTGGATGCTGGAAAGCACTTTTCAAGCCTGAAAGCTGTTCTCCCATCTGCCCTTGATCTTCAGTGGCAGCTAAGCAAAGGGAAAGAAAGACAGAACAGGGTGGTCAGCAGCAATTTCATAAAAGAGACAGAGTATGAACTGGGATTTGAATATTGGGTTATCTGATTTCCTTCCAATGGGAATAGAGAGCTATTAAAGGTCTTTAAACAGGAGAATAATTCAATGAAAGCAGTGTTTTAGGACATCCTTTTAGGAAGACTATCCTGACCCAAATGCACAGGATGGACTGGAGAAGGGAGATAATTGGGAGCAGAAAGACTCATTTGGAAACTATTTCAGGCATTGGAGATATGAGATTATGAGGTTCCCAGGCTGGTAGCAGAAGTAAAAGGGGATATGTAATACAATAGATAAAGGCCCTAGGCTTGGAACCAAACGAGCTCCATTCAAATCCTGCCTCAGATACTTTCTAGTCATGTGTGTCTCTGGCACACAGTTTCTTCATCTACAAAATGAACATTCTGCCTGCATTATTGGGGTGGGGGGTATGGTTCTTCATCTGTGTCCTTCCCCCCCAACCCTATCCCTGTCTCTGTGAGTGTGTATCTTTCTCTGTCTGTCTCTCTGTCTGTGTGTGTGTCTTTCTCTGTCTCTCTCTGTCTCTCTGTCCCTGCTCCCAATCTCTTCCTTCTTCTCTCTCCCCTTCTTCCTCCCACCTCCCTTTTTCTATCTCTCTAGTACAACTCTGTCTGGAGCCAAGAGAAAGGAAAGGACGAGTTCTGGAAAGTTTTTCTTCCTAAGGAGATAGTGTGGAAAGAGAAACAATTTAATTGAATAAGCATTTATTAACCACTTACTATGGAGTGTATCTTTGTGCATGTGTGAAGGAGGGAAGGATACAAAGTCAAAAATGTCAACAGCTATATAGATGTTGAGTTAGAGATTCTAGAAGACAGAGATGAAGGTGGAGAGCATATGGAGAACAACACATGGAAAGATAAGGAGGCAGGAGATGGAATTTTGAGCATGGAGATGAAGTAGGCCTGTTTGACTAGAGCAGTGATTCCCAAAGTGGGCACCACTGCCCCCTGGTGGGTGCTGCAGCAGTCCAGGGAGGCGGTGATGGCCACAGGTGCATTTGGGGGCAGTGAATAACTGTAAGGGGGTGGTGATAGTATGTGACAGGGGTGCTAAGTAATATTTTTTTCTGGAAAGGGGCAGAAAGCCAAAAAAGTTTGGGAACCACTGGACTAGAGAGTAGAGTACATGATGGAGACCAATGTGGAATCAGTGTAGAAAAAGAAGTTGGAGGCAGATGGTGAAAGATTTCAAAAGCCAAACATAGAGTTCACCCAAGTGGCAATAGTGAGTCAATAGTGGGCAGGAGAGTAATACTGTAATCTTGGTGCTAAAGGAATCCTAATTTGGTGCCTGTGTAGAGATTGGATTGGGGAGGGAACCGAATGGAGGCACGAAAGAGCAGTTAGAAAGCTACTGCAGTAGTCTAGGTGAGAGAGGATAAGGTACTGAACTAGGACAGGTAGTCTGATGAGTAGAGAGAAGAGGATGGAGAAGTTGGAGGAGAATGAAATTAATCAGACTTATTAACTGACTGAATATAGAAGGTAGAGGAGAGGGAAACTTTCTGTCCTGGGGATCTTTGGAGACATAGCCCATAGGTGGTCCTTAGCTTCCCACCAAGCTAAGTGCTGATGAAAGAATCTTCCTTTTCTTCCCCACTCCCACCCCACTTTCAAGGAGGAGTGACAGTTCAAATATGCCTTCATTATGGGCCCAGGCTTGGTATTATCTAACCCCAAGGTAATATTTAAGCCAATCTAGTGTCCCTGACTGTCCATCTCACCTGGGGCTCTGGCTAGCATCTGAGACCCTGATTAAGGCTCCAAAGAAGAGAAAAAGTGGGTTCTGAGTAATGGTGGGAGGTCAAGGAATAATCTTTGCAACTAATTACAGATATCTTCTTTTAGTCCCCCAACCTAACCAAGGGAGTTAGAGTGAGGGGTGTATGAGACAGGAATGGGGGCCATTGGAGGGAAAAGAGTCAGACCTGGCAGACCACTGCAGAAATAATGATTACAATAACAGCAAAAACAATAATACTGCCTTGGCAGGGCAGACAGCAAAGTTTCTATTTCTCAGATAGGAAAACTGAGAGCAGGCGAGGTGAAATCATTTCCCCAAGATCTGTCAGGTTAATATCAGAAGGAATGAGGACTATATTCCAGTACCCTTTTGAGTATATCTTGCTGCCCCAGCAGAAGAGGCATTAGATTTTTGAGGAACAAAATTAAATAGTAGAAAGAACACTGGTCTTAGGAGTTAATGACTCAACTATAAATCTATCTATTGTTTGTGAGCATGTGATCAAGTATTTTGCCTCCAGGAGCTTCAGTTTCCCCATTTTTAAAATAGGAAAACTCCTTGAAAACATTTCCCAAATGTGAATTGTTGACATTCCCACCCCACCCCCATACATTCTTATCTGAGATGAACTACTTTATATTCACTAGGAGACAACTATTTAGACTAGTAAATCTCAAACTTTTTTACCTTAAGACTTCTTTATACTCTTAAAAATGATTGAATTCTCCCATTCCCAAATACCTTTTGTTTATTTATAAAGGTAATATATCTATTGATGTTGATCATCTTAGACATGAACACATTTTAGCATTTTTATAAAAATAATTTTGGCTTTATGAATCATTCCCCTGGAAGGGTCTTTGATGTTCCTGAGACCATACTTTGAGAAATCTAAGGATATATAAGATTTCCTTCTGATATAGGAACCTCTGGAGAATCAGGGACCTCACAGCATCCTTTCTCCTCCCAATCCTTTTTCTTTCTCTTATTGGTCTAGAGCAGTGATTCCCAAAGTGGGCACCACTGCCCCCTGGTGGGTGCTGCAGCGATCCAGGGAAGTGGTGATGGCCACATTTTTTTTGTATTACATTCTATTCTGAGTTCAATAAATAGTTTCTCAATTTCCAGGGGGCGCTAAGTAATATTTTTTCTGGAAAGGGGGAGGGTAGGCCAAAAAAGTTTGGGAACCACTGGAGGATGGAGAGATGACTGAGAAAAAGGAAGAGATTAGGAAAGAGAATGCAGAAAGAGATGAATGATTCTCGTCACTCATCAATCTACTTCCACAATAACAGAATTGCCTTTTGTCCCTAACAAGAGGAATGGGCTGTTAACTTATGAGTTTATCTACAGGGGATTTACAGTTATAAAGATTTTTGAACCACCCAACAGGAATGGGTGAAGGAAGATGGGAGGGGTTGTGTTAAAAAGAAAGTAGGGGATAGAGATTCCTGAGAATTGGTGCCTTCTTACAGACACAGGAAGTAGCTTATACCAGTGGGCACTGTTCAAGTGAATCTTCAGTGTTTGCATGTGAGATGGAGATTAAATGCCAAAGAAGACTTTCCAGTGGTCAAAGATGATGAAATTCTGAATAGAACAATAGGAAAAATTTATGGATTCTGTTAAGGATAGACCTCCAAATTGGTTTGGGCTCCAATTGCTTGAGAATTAAAGAGGGTAAGCCAAAACAACAGCAACAGGAAAATACATTGAGATATAGGGTGGAGTGGGGAGGTGTTGGGGGGGAGATTTTCATCAGCTTTACTGCCTTTTCTTAGAGGTTTTCTGAAGTCAGGAATATTTACTATTTCTTTGCAGCAACCTTGAGATCAGACAGTAAGGAGTCAGGCATGGAGGTAGAGGAATGAATGGAACTGTAACTATAAAAATTAGCACCTTGCCAAGACTAAAAAGAAACCTAACATCAGATCTTAAGCCAGAATTGAAGTCTTAGAAAAAGTCCAAAGTACAAGAAAAACACTCTTTTTAGATTTCTTGGTTTCTAAGTTTGGGATCAGAAAATTCTGGTGGTGGAGATCATGCTTAACTAGGGATGAAGTCATTAGAAAAACTATCTGAGTGTCACAGGATGGTAAATTTAGAACTGAAAGGGATTGTTGAAGTTATTGAGAATAGTGCCCCCATCAATTCCTGTCATCTCTTGGTTTTATAGATCAGGATCAGAGAGGGGAAGTGATTTCCCTGTAACCCAATAGATAGCTATTGGAGGCAGCTAAGTGGATCAATGGATCGAGTGCTGGGCCTGGAGTCAAGAAGACCCAAGTTCAAATAAGCCTTAGACACTTCTTAGCTGTGACTGAACAGCTCACTTCTAGTTCCTTGACCAAAGGACCCACTGGGGAAGAAAATGGCAAACCACTTTAGCATCCTTGTCAAGGATACTGTCCCATGGACAGTTGTGATGATGCATGGGGTTATGAAGCATCTGACATGACTGAATGACTGAACAACCACTCCAGATAAAAGGTAAGAGAGCTGGTAATAGATGCTAAACTCTAAACCAGATCTAAAGACTTGAGAAGGCTTTCAAACAGAGAAAGGACAGATTGAGGAGAGAAGAAAATGAGGAGAAAATTGAGGAATGGAGAGCAGAGGCAAAAAGTAAGGGAAGGAAAGTACATATGGATAGGTAGAATCATAGGCTTATTAGAGATAGGAGGGACATCTCAAATCCTCTCAGCTACCCCCTTCGTTTGACAGATAAGAAAATTGATTGATGAAGTTACTTGTCTCTGTTAGGTAGTCTAGTGGATAGAGCAACACATTTGGAGTCAGGAAGACCTGAGTTCAGATCCAAACTTCGGATACTATGTGACCCTAGGCAAGCCACTTAACCACTGTTTGCCTCGGTTTTCCTAACTGTAAAATGGGGAGAATAGTATCCATCAGTGTTGTTGTGAGGATCAAATGAGTTAATATTGATGAAGCACTTAGTACAGTGCTTGGTATATGCAGACACTTTAAAAATACTTCTTTCCCTCCATTTCCTAAGGTCAAACAGCTTGTTAAGTGACTGAGCCAGGACTGGTTCTGACCCAGGTGTTTTGTTTCTTTCAGGTAAAGAAAAAAAGTCCTGGGGGCAGGAGAAGGAAGGAAGATCCTTAGATTTGCAGCCAGGAATCCTGGGTTTAAATCCTAGCTCTGCCTCTTTTTGTGTAACACTAGGCATGTCATTTTCTCTCTGAGTCTGTTTCCTGGCTACAAATTTGGACTAGATGAACTTTAAGGTTTTTTCTAGCACTAACGTTCTAGTAAATCAATGCAGAAAAAACCCTCAAGGATAAATTGAAAGATAAGGGGAAAAAGAGAAAAAGAAAGCAAGAACTGAGTGGAGAGCAAAAGAGAGGAGGGAGTAAAAATGAGCTATGAGCAAAAATGGAGTAGGAAGGTAGGAGGAGGAAAGCAGAGAAAATGAGAAGGTAGGGGGAGGAAAAGAGGAAAAAGAAAAAAGAAAACAGAATGAGAAGGCTTTAGGCCTGAAGACTAGAAGGAAAGGAAGGCATAAAGTTGCTAAAGAGAAAGGCCAAGCCCTGAGGGAAGGGAAGCTAGCTGGCCCAACTGGGCAGCCTCAGGAGAATAGAATGGAGACATCCCAGCCTTCTCCACTCCACCTTTCATTTTAATAGTTATCAATAATACATTCTCTAGAAGCTGTTTTTGATGGCAATTAAAAAGGCACTTAAAAACAAAAGCAGAATGATTTCCTCCTAGCTCTCCACACTTACTGGAGAAAAGTCTTTAGCGATGATCTTCAGGAGCCCCAGATGGGGAAGTGGTGAAGGAGGAGTTGAGGAATCACAAACTGTCTCCCCACTAGGGAGAGAGAAAGGACAAATAAACAGAATCATCCTTGGTTAATACCAGGCTCTGCACCAAAGTGTGGATGGAGTGATCTGGGAGGATGGGAGCCTGGCTGGTCTAGCCGTAGAGATCTTGGACAGAAGAGTGGGAAGGAGAGCTGGGGTTTTTAATGATACCACCTCCAAAAACCTTTCCCAATTCCCAAAACAGAGATCAGGTTTAAAGGCTAAGGGCAGTGATAGCATCCCAAACTGGTGGTCTATCTGATGGTCTGTTGGGCACCTGGAATAGAATGTGGGTGATGAGGAGATGAGGAGGCTAGCAGGTTATAAAATTACTGGTTAATAAATCTAAGGCTGGAAGGGGCCTCAGAGAAATTGTAGCCTACTTCCTAATTTTACAGATGAATAAATAGGTTCCTCTAGGGAGGCAAAGTCCCTTGCCCAAAGCCATACAGGTAGTAAATGTCAGAAGCAAGATTTGAACCCAGGATCTCTGACTCCAAATCCAATGCCTTTTTCCTTTGGATGGGGGTATTAATACCACTGGAGTCCCATCATTCCCTGGAGACTTTGGAAAGGGAAAGTCAAACATCTTCTTTACCTCTTTGGAGCAATCCTGCCTGGAATGGAAAGGACCTCCCTCCTAGCTGTAAATCCAATGGTCTTATATTCCTATGAACTAGATGACATTTCATTAGATCATGGAACCTCAGAATTGGAGAAGTTAGTGGTCAAATGGTGTCAGACTCCAAAAGAAATGGGGACCATTAAACTGTACATCTGTATCCCTGCCTCTTAAATATTGATTTAGAAAAGCACATATTAACATTATTTATATCCTATATTTTTATTCATTTGTTAAATATTTCCAATTACATTTTAATCTATTTTGGGCAGCACTTAAGAGTGTTGTTGATGGCCATGAGTTTGACACCTCTCATTTAATCTACCTGAAAATTAAATACCCTGTACAGCTATTCTCCATGCTTGTTTTCATAATCTCCTACTTCTCCAGTCTCTCACCTCCTTTGCCTTGTACTTAACATAACTTGTGTAACCCCACTCCCCAATTCTGGCTTTTGAAATCCCTGCAGATCCCCAGGTGCTTCCTCCTGAAGTTTTCTCTGACCCTCAGGTGAAAGTGGTCTCACCCTTGTTAAATTTCTCATTATACTTTTCCTGGATCTTTTCTTTGCACCTATGTCACTTCCCCTGCATTAGTTTTATCTATCTATCTATCTATCTATCTATCTATCTATCTATCTATCTATCTAACTAACTAATCTGTCTGTCCTATCTGTCTGTCTGTCTGGTCTGCCTGTCTGTCTGTCTGCCTATCTGTTTGTCTATCTATCTATCTATCTATCTATCTATCTATCTATCTATCCATCCATCCATCCATCCATCCATCCATCTATCCATCTGTCCATTCATCCGTCTGTCTGTCTGTCTGGTCTGCCTGTCTGTCTGGTCTGCCTGTCTGTCTTGTCTGTCTGTCTGCCTATCTGTCTGTCTATCTATCTATCTATCTATCTATCTATCTATCTATCTATCTATCTATCTATCTGTTTATCTATCCATCCATCCATCCATCCATTCATCCATCCATCCGTCTGTCCATTCATCTGTCTGCCTAGTCTGTTGATCAGTCAGTCTGTCTGGTTGGTCTGTCTGCTTGTCTGGTCTGTTGGTCAGTTGGTTGGTCTGTCTGGTCTGTCTATGTCTGTCTGTCTTTCTGTCTGTCTCTCCATCCATGTAGCTATGTATCTATGTATCTATCTGTCTATCTGTCTATATATGTGTATACATATATATATGTACATATAGATATATATGTAGACAGATCTAGATGTGTATACATCTTTATCTATTTATAGCTAGATATACATATACATGCACATAAAATTTACTTAGAATTATATGTAGTTTATAGTTAAATATATTTAGTATTTATTTTATAATTATAGCTTCATATCAATTTATAATATATATATATAATTAATGGTAATAATAATTCCATGGTAAATGCCATGAGAGTAGGGTTTGTGCTATAATCTATCTGATATTTCATCATCAGGGCTCAGCATAATGTTTTGTATCCAATAGGAGCTTAAGAAATTAAAAAAAATGAATGTCTCCCTTAAATATTTCTTTGCAGCAAGATATATTGAAGTTAGACAGTAGAAAGAACTCCCGAGTGTATGGGTTGTATGATTAAAGGAATACTTTATGGAGAGGGCACAGAGGCCCTGGGAGAGGTGGAACTCAACTACATTGATGAGCCTAGGCACCTCAGTCCTCTTTAGGGTTAGGTAGAGAGGGCCTAAGACTGTAAAGTGAGGGGTGCACTAAGAGGCTTCCTCCTAGCCTCAGGCTAGTGTCTCTACTTTGTCTAACAAGCCAGTACAGAGTTTCCCTGAGATGATTTCTTTAGAGAAATTAGGGAAGAAGACTCAGTCTCTTCCTCCAGGGAGCTCCCAGTCTGATTAGAGCCAATCTCTGCTCTCTGGGAGCTCCCAGGTAGACATAGTTAGACTGAGCCCAAGTACAGAGGACCCAACAGGATTGATTAGATGAGTCCAAATCAGTCTTCTACCAGTGTTAGGGACTGGTCTGGGACAAAGAAGATAAGATGGGGGTAGGTGAAGGGTTGCAGACTTGAAGAAGTTTATATTCTAGTTGAGGAGAAAACTAAGAATAGGAAACTTTTAGATTGCACTGTAAAGCTGCATGCCCACAAGAGCTGTTGGAATCCAAGGCCACAGGTTTAAATCCTGGGCCTGTGTAGTCTTGGCAAATCATGCAATCTTTATTTCCTAGTCTTAGTGTCCTCGTTTATAACTGAATTCAAATCAATATGTATTTATTAAGTACTTACCATGTGCCAAGCTCTACGAAGCGAGCTATATACAAGATAGAAAGGAAATAATTAAAAGAAGGAGAGCACTGAAATTAAGAGGGGTAGGAGAAAGCTCCCTGCAGAAGATGCAATTTTAGTTGGGAATTAAGGGAAGCCAGGGTGGTCAGTGGGCAGCTAGGTGGTACAGTGGATCCAGTGCTGGGACTGGAGTCAGGAAGATTCCTCTCCCTGCATTCAGATCTGGCCTCAGACACTTACTAGCTGTGGGACCTTGGGCAAGGACTCAATTCTGTCTGCCTCCATTTCCTCATTTTTAAAGTGAGTTAGAGAAGGAAAGGGCAAACTATGCCAGTGTTTTTGCCAAGAAGACTGAAATGGTCGGGGGCAGCTGGGTAGCTCAGTGGATTGAGAGCCAGGCCTAGAGACAGGAGGTCCTGGGTTCAAATCAGGACTCAGACACTTCCTAGCTTTGTGACCCTGGGCAAGTCATTTAACCCCCATTGCCTAGCCCTTACCACTCTTCTGCCTTGGAGCCAATACTCAGTATTGACCCCAAGACAGAAGGTAAGGGTGTACATTAAAAAAAAAGACCCAAATGGAGCCACTAAGAGTCAGATTTGATGGAAATGACTGAACAACAACAACAGGGAGGTCACTAGTTGGAGGGGAGGAGGGAGGGTATTCTAGGCCTCAGGGATAGCCAGAGAGAATACTCATAAAGGTATTAGACCACCAAGATCCTGTCCAGGTGCAAATCATATAACTCAAAATAAAAAACAAAAACAAACTATTAATAAAAAATTAAGTACCTGGGCATGGAGGGAACCTGGGTTAAGTATAAGGGTAAGTGGGATTAATCAAGGTCCAGATTATAAATTGAGGCATTAAAATGGAGTTGGGTACAAAGCCTTTTATTGAGTAAAGGAGCATAGACATGGAACTGTAAGCCTATTGCTAGGCTGGTTGACCTCAGAGAAGGCTTATATGTGATTCTGGGGTAATGCATTAGCTTTGGAGCATGTGGGGATTAGAGCATTCAAAGGAAGCATATGGGATTGGATTGGATCATTCAGACAAAATGGTTGGGAACATCTCCAGGAGGAAGCAGAGGCTCACAGTGGGTCTTCAGGACTGCTTTTTGGGTGAGACTCTTGGAAGATGGGAGCTAGAGTAGGCTACCTCCTCTGGGTTCTCAGAGAAGTTCCTCATTCTAAGGAGGAACACATTAAGATGGGGAGTGGAAGAGTGGCCACCTCCCAAATTTTCACCAGAGCAGGTGGCTACATTTTTATAGCAAACTCTGGGAATTTAATAACCTACTTATTCCCTGGCTCAGCAGACTTTTGCACCCAGGTATTTCAACTAACCAAATGCCAGAATAAATACCAGCCTTAAAAACTCTGGCAAGGATAGGACCAAGGGTTACCATTAGACAGCAGCAACAGATTAGGCTGACAGACAGCTCAGGGTCTAAATCTCTTTCCTGGCCCTTATTTACAGCAACCCTATCCAAAGACACTGGTACCTGGCATCCTCTGCCCACCTCTTTTGTGGCAGGAGAAGGCAATCCACCTGTGACCTTCTCCCCACACTTTCCCAGGAGCAGTCCATTGCAAACCTGGATTCATGTAAATAGTGGATTCTCGGCTGGGAGAGGCAGCAGTAAAGGCAGTTTGTGGACAGTAGCTGACTTAGGGTCCTGGATAACTCTGAAGGTCAACAAAAGAGCTGACTAGGGTAGGGAAAGAGCCCATTTTGTCCCTTTATCTCCAGACAGGGCTCAGCCTAATCTATTCCATGTAGATGAGGGTTTAACCCAGATTATGCTTTCCAGAGGTGTTTGAACAACCCTCTTAATTTAGACTGAAACCAGTGTCAAAAACTCCTTTCCATTTAACAGTAAGTTCTTTCCTCTGTGTAGCTTAAATTCTTTATACCACAATACTTAGTCTAAGACAGAATTGCTGAGTTGGAAGAGGCCTTAAGGGCTATTCTAGTTCATTTCAATGTTATTGTTCATCCTGTGTTTTTTCCAAAAGGATCAGTGGTATCATTGGTGATATCTTGACTTGCAAGTGAATTGGATCCAAGTGAGGCAGGGTTGTATAGTCACCAGTCTCTCTGCTCTCTGTCTCTCTCTCTCTGTCTCTCTCTGTCTCTCTCTCTCTCTCTCTCTCTCTCTCTCTCTCTCTCTCTCTCTCTCTCTCTCTGTGTGTG
>NC_058133.1:106157263-106159631 GCF_016433145.1 Gracilinanus agilis | reverse complement strand
AAGGGAAGGGAAGGGAAGGGAAAGGGAAGGGAAGGGAAAGGGAAGGGAAGGGAAGGGAAGGGAAGGGAAGGAGCTGTATGGTCAAAGAGACAGGGTCAGGAAGGAATAGAAAGTAGGCACAAGGAAGAGGAGGAGACAGGATGTGGCTGAGAAAGAGTAAAAGATGGGATGGATTACTTTGGGATGGATCTCTGATCTCATCAGTGGGGATTCAGTCCCATACTTAACACTTCTCATGTCAGATTCTTACTAGCTAGCCGAGTGACCCTGGGCAAGTCCTTAAATTCACCATGCCTCAGTATACTCATCTACAAAATGAAGATGTACTGTACAGCTCTCACGAAACTACATTTTTAAAAATGTGGCGTTTATGGCTCTCACGGCCAAAAAGGTTGCTGAACCCTGGTTTAGAGCCTGGTCAGACATCAAAGATTCCAAGTCATCTACTATATCTCAGGCCATTGCTAGTTGGTGCTGACTTTTTTTTTTTTACCACTGGACTTGGATAACTCTGGAAGAGAAAGAGAGAGGCTAATGACTTTGTACAACTCTGCCTCACTTCAAACCAATTCATTTGCAAGTCAAGACATCACCCTGTGATGTCATTGGTCTTTTTTGAAAATTGACAAACAACAATTACATATATGCTACTGGTACTATAATATTCAGATATTCATTTTGGTCAATGAATGATAGACTGACTGAATGAAAACATTTATGAAGTGTTTAATATGTGCCAGATATTAAACTAAGCTCTGAAAATATAAATACAAAAGTGAAATTATCTCTATCCTCAAGAAGGTGGGGAAAGTGAGGATTGGGAAAGATTGTTTTGGTCTGAGGAGTCACTGGGTTGGTTAATTGATCCCTAGGTCAGTTGATTGACATATTCTTTCCAAAAGCAATGGTGGTACAAGGAGGAGGGAGTCCATTGAATCCATCAGTCACTCCACCCCTTAACTCCAACAACCTTAATCATGTGAGAACATCTCTATAGAATCAACCAAAATCTTTATACAAAATGGAAAAATCCATGGTCAATTCAGAAGTCCTTGAAAGTCATTGCGTGAATGAAATGATGCCACATGGGAAGTGGGTTCAGATTGGCTGAGGAGACTGATCATGCCCTGGGAGTTTTTGTATGAAATAACAAGCCAATTTGGAAGTCAGAGGTTCTGATGTCTGCTAGGTTAGTGATGGAAGTTGCCCTGAGAAAGAATCTCTTGACTGGAGGAGAACACTGCACACTTCAAAAGGTTGGAGGATTTGGGATTTCCTATTGGGATCCTGGTCCTAGCATCATCCCTGGAACAGCTGACACAGAATTTGCATTAGGAAATGAGGACAAAGTGGACATATTAAGGAAAGGCAGCTTTAAGGCTCTATAAGGAGTCCTGTGGAAAAGCTACACTTGTGTGATTGGGAGAAAAGACTTGGAGTCAGGAAGACCTGAGTTAAAAATCCAGCCTCAAATACCTACTAGTTATGGAGCCCTGGACCAAGTTACTTAGTCTCTATTTGTTTCAGTTTCCTAATCAATAAAATGGGGACAATAATACTTCCCATGGTTGTTCTGAGTATCCAATTGATATAATAATTATAAAAGGCTTAGCACAGTGCCTGGCACATCATTAGCACTATCTAAATGTTAGCTCTTATTAATTAATATTATTATTATTACTACCTAGGCAGAATACTTCTTTCTAAAAGCTAGTTAAACCAACTAACTGATATTATCCAGTATCACGGTGAAAAACACACCAGTAGGAACTATCACATTTGAAAGTCACCCTTGGAGATTCTGGCTTCCTCCGTAAACCTTTTCCCAGTTCGAGTGCCCAGAGGGCAAATTCAAGCTGTCCCTGAGCCTCCTCCTTGCTGGAGAGAACTGAGGGAGAAAAAGTGCTTGCTTTGGGCAGCAAGACAGAGGGGCGAGGCATGCAAAAATGTCCTCCCGTGCTGGGAAGAGGGGGTTTGGAGCAGCAACACGAGTGCCACATCTTTGCTTTAGAGCTATTCCTATGACCCTAAGGGGGATGTAGCAACTACTCTCTGAGAATTCAACTTGCCACAGCAAGTGGGGGGAGAGTAGTTCCAGAGCATATGCTACTGTGGTGTTGATTCAATTACTCTGTCCAGAGCAAGAAGTGGAAAAGGGAAGGGGGAGGGATACATGCAGTGGCAAGAGAGGTGACAAAGCGGCCGAATGGGCTGTGAAGCGAGGCTTGCCGGGAGGCTGGTTAGATGCGACGGGGTAGACCATCGCATCTTTCATCACCAAGGCATCACCAAGGCATCACCAACGGAGGACAGCTCAGCCCATGCATTAGAATTCCTAAATGGAGAGAGTTAACTCCAACCCCCCCCC
>NC_058133.1:106128303-106157191 GCF_016433145.1 Gracilinanus agilis | reverse complement strand
CCCCCCCCCCCCGGGGGGCCTGTGATGTTGGTTTCTGGAGGAAATCCCTGCAACATACCCATCCTGCCTTCCAGGCTTTCCTTTCCTTTTCTTGACTCTCGGGAATTCACTCATGTGAACTTTCCTCATAAGGATAGTCCATGGACACAGCAGGAACTGTGTTAGCGAATGGATAAAGCACAGTGTTTGAAAGAACAAATTGACGTCGCTTTTCTCTCAAGGAGGACTGTAAAGGCTCACCTCCCCAGCCGTCCAGAGAACCTGTTCTGCCATGATGGGAATGGCACCTGGCTTGCGGCTAAAGCTGACTGAATCTCCAGAGAAAAGTGAGTCTGAGATGAGGACCTGCTGAAAAGCTACCAGCCTGGCGTTGAGTGTTGTAATGTGGATAATTTTGGAAAGGTGTTTGGGATAAGGGAATTGAAAGGAGGATGTTGGAGACTTGCTAAGTGGGTAATCTCGGTTACAAGTAGGCTGGGACTAAAGGAGATTCAGGGTATAACAGGACTGAAGTCAGGAGTATAACACAGAAGGGAAACAAAGATCTTCAGGGAGAGGAGAAATTAAACTAAACAGACAAACACAACAGGCTTACATACTGGGACTTAGACTCAAACACAAGCTGAGGGAAATAGACTAGACTGAAATTAACAAACAGGCTTTAGTTAATTTCACAGGAAGGGACTTGTTTTGAAGTAACACCTTCCTTTAAGATGGATGCCCCAACTTCCCTCTAAGCCCAGAGTATGTTGTCTCTTTCCCTCTTCTTCCCTCTTAATAACTAACAGATAAATTACACTAATAGGGCTGTTGAACACAAAAGGGTTTATTTTGTTTGAAGGATGTTTGTTAGGAAGGTGGATCAAAGGAAAGCCCTATCAGTTGTCTCAGGAACCTCAGGTGGGGGAAGGGAAGTAAAGATGGAGTCTGAGTAAGGACCTGCCTTTAAACTCAGCTTTACAAAGTGCTAGTACTATCTAAAGGGAAATAAATGATGACTGACTAACTATAATTAATGCTGTCAATTAGGTAACCCTTCACAGATTTAACTTCTCTCTAATTACTCTCCTTATTAACTCCACAGACATATAAGGTAAGGGAGGGAAGGCAGGGATAGTATTAGGAAAGGAAGATATAAAGGGTTTATCTAAATAATAATTTCTTAAGTAAATATATCAAAGCTAGGCTAAATTTCAATATTAAAGCTAGGTGATCCAAGCAGCTCAGCTGATTCACAACCTCCCTCCATGGAAGATCCAGTCAACTGCCTTTTCCTCAAGATTCCAAACCTCTAACAGCTTTTGGAACCCAGCCAAAGCTAGAAAAAACTATATGACCCCAATTCTGTATACTACAGTGTCGGAATGAACAATATGACCAACCTTTCAGTCCCGCAGCTTTTCAGCCTTGATGCCATTCATCCTCAATTCTTCACTCAGTCCACATGTCCAATCATTTGGCAAAGGTCACACATGGAGCCATAATTAGAGGGGCAAGGAGAGTTTTGCTTGAAACCTCTGAAAGTACTTATAGTCATAAGTAGAATTCATTCATTCATTCAAATGTTAAACCCTTACTTTCTTAGTAACTACTCTAAAACAGAAGAGCAAGGACTAGGCAATGGGGGTTAAGTGACTTCTTTAGGGTCTTGAAGCTAGGAAGTATCTGAGGGCAGATTTGAACCCAGGTCCTTCCTATTCCAGACCTGGCATTCTATCTACTATATGACCTAGCTGCCCCCATAGGAGGCAATTTAGAGCTGTAAGAGAGTTTTGAGTCCAATTTGCTCATTTTATTATACATATATAATATATTAAATATCTATAAATATTATATATACATATGTCATATGTATACACACACACACACACACACACACACACATATATATATGAAGAAGATAGATCCCAGAGAAGTTCTGGGACTCTACCGAAGTCACATAGGTACCAGCGATCTTTCTACCACACCATTCATTTGATAACCTATAAACAACAGAGCTTGGTATTTCGCTAGCTAGAAGAACTAGTTAAAATGAGAGGTTATAAGACTTCTTCTCCCCAAGGGTTGCATCCAAGGTGAATTCCTTCCTAATTTCTTTTGCAAATTTCCCCCCTCCTTCTCCCAATGATATTATGGAAAATTTTCCATTACCCTCTTCCTATTCCACCTCACTAACCACCCTGAAGCAAACTTCCCTCAAAGTGCTTTGACATCCTCCAAAGTGTCCTGAGAGTTCTGATCCTCAGTCCCATCAAGTGTACTGAAGATGTCATTTTGTCAGGCTTGCCTTAGGTGTAAAAATGGCTAGTTATGATTTAGGACACACAGACAATATATAGCAGAATCAAGGTCAACTGACTTCTGATTTTCCCATCATTATCTATGCTGCCTCTTCATTAAGTAAATGTCTCCAAAATTTAGCTGGGCAGGATAATTATTTCCTTAGTGTAACTTCAATTCTGGGATCATAGGAGGTTACCTCAAGGACATTTATCAGAAGGACAACATGAAATCCCTGGATACTTAATAGGAAGTGGAACAGAGGTTTGGGGAAAGAGGGCACAAAAAGGAAAGGGGCAAGGGAGAGGGAATTGGGGAAACTAGGAGTCAGAGAATCTGTGGTGTATTTATTTCTTCCTCTGATACAGATAGTAACTTCTCCATACCTTCTCATCCTGAGCAATTATTTATATACATATCTCTATATATGTATACATAAAACATATATATACATATGTATAAATGTGTACATATATACACACATATGTATATAAATAATTTATAAACAGTTGCTCAGGAAATATATATATGTATATATATAAAATGTGTACGTGGTGGAACCCATGATTGTATCATGTTTTGGATAAGAATACCTTATTCAAAAATTTAAAAAGATGTAATAAATGTTGGAGGGGAGGTGGCAAAATTGGGACACTATTGCACTGGTGGAGTTGTAAATTGATCCAACCATTTCTTTTTTTTTTAATATTTATTTTTTAGAAAAGTTAACATGGTTACATGATTCATGCTCTTACTTTCCCCTTCACCCTTCCACCTCCCCTTCCCCCCCATAGCCGATGCGCATTTCCACTAATTTTGACATGTGTCATCGATCAAGATCTATTTCCAAATTGTTGATAGTTGCATTGGTGTGGTAGTTTCGAGTCTACATACCCAATCATGTCCGCCTCAACCCATGTGTTCAAACAGTTGCTTTTCTTCTGTGTTTCCACTCCTGCAGTTCTTCCTCTGAATGTGGGTAGCATTCTTTTCCATAAATCCCTCAGAATTGTCCCGGGTTTTTGCATTGCTGCTAGTACAGACATCCATTACATTCTATTTTACCACAGTGTATTGGTCTCTGTGTACAATGTTCTTCTGGCTCTGCTCCTTTCACTCTGCATCAATTCCTGGAGGTCTTTCCAGTTTACATGGAATTCCTCCAGTTTATTATTCCTTTGAGCACAATAGTATTCCATCACCAGCATATACCACAATTTGTTCAGCCATTCCCCAATTGGAGGGCATACCCTCCTTTTCCAGTTTTTTGCCACCACAAAAAGCACAGCTATAAATATTTTCATACAAGTCTATTTATGATCTCTTTGGGGTACAAACCAATCAATGGTATGGCTGGATCAAAGGGCAGGCATTTTTTATAGCCCTTTGAGCATAGTTCCAAATTGCCAGCCAGAATGGTTGGATCAGTTCACAACTCCACCAGCAATGCATTAATGTCCCGATTTTGCCACATCCCCTCCAGCATTCATTACTCTCCCCTTCTTTCATTTTAGCCAATCTGCTAGGTGTGAGGTGATAACTCAGAGTTGTTTTGATTTGCATTTCTCTAATTATTAGAGATTTAGAACTCTTTCTCATGTGCTTATTAATACTTTTGATTTCTTTATTTGAAAATTGCCTATTCCCACTTTTGGGACAAAAATCCACTATTTGACAAAAATTGCTGGGAAATTTAGAAAACAATATGGGAGAGATTAGGCTTAAATCAACATCTCACACCCTACACAAAGATAAATTCAGAATGGGCGAATGACCTGAATATAAAGAGGGAAACTATAAATAAGTTAAGTGAACACAGAATAGTATACTTGTCAGATTGCTGAGAAAGAAAAGATTTTAAAACTAAGCAAGAGTTAGAGAAAATTACAAAATGTAAAATAAACGATTTTGATTATATCAAACTAAAAAGCTTTTGCACAAACAAAAACAATGCAGCCAAAATCAGAAGGGAAACAACAAATTGGGAAAAAATCTTTATAACAAAAAACTCTGACAGGGGTCTAATTACTCAAATATATAAGGAGTTAAATCAATTGCATAAAAAGATCCAACCATTTCTGTAGGCAATTTGGAATTATGCCCAAAGGGCTTTAAAAGAATGCATGTCCTTCGATCCAGCAATACCACTGCTGGGTTTGTATCCTAAAGAGATTTTAAAATGTACAAAAATATTTATAGCCGCATTCTTTGCAGTGGCAAAAATTTGGAAAATGAGGAGTGTCAATCGATTGGGGGATGGCTGAACACATTGTGGTATATGATGGTGATGGAATATTATTGTCCTATAAGGAATGATGAACTGCTTGATTTCTATATATGAACTGGAAAGACCTTCATGAACTGATACAGAGTGAAATGAGCCAGGAGAACATTGCACACAGAAACTGAAACATTCTGGGATGATCAAATGTAATCAGCTTTGCTACTAATAGCAATGCAACGATCCAGGACAATCTTGATGGACTTATGAGAAGGAATGCTACCCACATCTAGAGAAAGAACTATGAGAGTAGAAACACAGAAGAAAAACATTTGATTTTTCACTTGTTTATATGGGTATATGATTGGGGGTTTTGGTTTTAAAAGATTGCTCTATTTCAAAAATTAATACTTTGGAAATAAGTATCAAGTGATAACACATGTATAACCCAGTGGAATTGCTTGTTAGCTCGGGGAAGGAAAGAACATGAATAATGTAACCTTGGAAAAATATTTTAAAATAAAAAATTTTTAAAAAAGAATAAAATAAGAATATAGCATTCACTCTATTATTTCATTCCCTTATTCTCAGGCCCCTTAGCCCAACTCTATACCTATAAAGAGTTCTTATTCCATTGCTCTCATACCTACTCTACTGAAATCCATTTATTCATTCCTCCAATATGTTATTGATCTAATGTTTTAATGTGTCTAGCCCAGTGCTGGGACTGTTGGGACATTCAAGAGAAATGAAAGTTATGGACCTTGCCCTCAAATTATCTACCCAAGATATTAGGAAAGCAAAATTCAAATGCTCCAAGGTGAGTTTGCCTGAGATGGATGGGAGACATTAAAAAATGAAATTCTGAAGATAAGAAGGGAAATAATTCTAATGATAAAGAAAAATAAGATTTTCTGAAGAGACAAATATCTAGATACAGGGAACTCACCAACCAATTTAGGTTTAAAATAAAAAAAAACATACAAAGGATAAACACAAAGCTAGGCAACAAATTCAAATTAAGGATGAATGTAAATGTGTGACTATAAAAATAGTGTCAGGAATGTGAAAACTCAGAATAAAATGGGGCAGTAAAGAAGGTTAGACAACTAAAATGGTTGTTTTTAGGTATATTGGGAAAAAAGGGATCCAAGAAGGGAAAGAGCCTCAGCTTGGGGTAAATGATATATTTATAACTGACAAAACAAAGATCGCAGAGCTACTCAGTTCTTTATTTCTGTTTTGTCTATAAAGGATAAAATGCTGGAACTGACAGAACAATGGTAGGTCTAGCACCAAGAGTTAAAGTCTTCTGCCTCCTAAGCTCCATTGGGAAGAGCAATCATCTGAAAGATAGGATGGCTATCTCCGAAACTGTTCTGAAATAGTCTCACCTGTTTCCTGAATTAGGGAGTTGGTGCTTCAAATCTGCTCTGTGCCATGAGGTTAAGGATTAAATCATATTCATCATTGTGTTTCCCACTTCCTTGCCCATAGTGAGTGTTCAGCAAATTAAGGACAAATGAACACAAAGTAAAGAATAAATGCCATGGAATGAATACATGAATGAATAAAAGACATTTATTATGTGCAAGGAACCGACCTCTCTGCTAATGAAATACCTCCTTGCTTTTGCCATTTATTTTAGCATAATAGTATTCCATTGAATTCATAGATTATAAACTTGTTCACTCATTCCTCAAATACTGGGTATGCCTTTAGTGTATAATAGTTCTTTGCAACTAGAAATATTTTTTTAATACATTTCCACTTTATTTTATCTTTTTGGAGTATAGTTCTAGCAGTGATAAAGAATATAAAGTTAAAAGAAAGTTAAAAGTGGGGTAGCTAGGTAGCCCTGTAGATAGAGAGTCAGGACTGGAGACAGGAGGTCCATGTTCAAATCTGAACTCTGACCTCCTACTGTGTGACCTTGGGCAAATCACTTAACCCCAATTGCCTAGCCTTTACTACTCTTCTGCCACTACACAGTATTGATTTCAAGACAGAAGAGAAAAGTTTTGTTTTTTTCAAAACCCTTACCTTCTGTCTTGGAGTCAATACTGTGTTTTGGCTCCAAGGCAGAAGAGTGGTAAGGGCTAGACAATGAGGGTTAAGTGACTTGCCCAGGATCACACAGCTGGGAAGTATCTAAGACTAGATTTGAACCTTGGACCTCCCGTCTCTACGTCTGGCTCTCAATCCACTGAGCTACCCAGCTGCTCCAAGAAGGGAAAAGGATTTTTTTTTTAAAAAAAGAACATGAACGGTATACACAGTTTAGTAACTTTTTTGGATATAGGTCCAAATTGATTCCAGAATGGCAGTTTCAATTTACAGCTCTGCCTACAATACATTAATGTGCCTGTTTCCCCATAGCACCTCCAATGTTTGTCATTTTTTTCTTTCTTTTTTGCCATATTTGCTAATTTAAGATGGGTATCAAATGGGTGGTTAGAGTTGCTTTCATTTGCATTTCTTTAATTATTAGTGATTTTGGAGCATTAGTTCCATATGGTTATTGATACCTTAGCTTTTTTTTTCCTTGAGAAAAGGAAAAAATGCTTCTTCATATCCTTTGGCCATCTATCAATTGAGGAATGGCTCTTATAAATGTACTTTAATTTCTTATATATCTTGGAAATGAGTCCTTTATCAACAAAACTTTCTGCAAATATTTTTTTCAGCTAGATGTTTCATTTCTAATTTTAGTGGAATAGATCTTGTCTGTGCAAAAACTCCTCAATGTAATACAAACTGTCCATCTTATCTTCTGTGATCTACTATATCCCATGTTTGGTCATAAATTCTTCCTCTACCCATAAATAGGAATGGAATTTTTTCTTTGTTCCTCTATGTGACCTTTTAGATCTAAATCATATGTTCATCCACTTAAAGCTAGTCTCACTATATGGTGTGAGGTGTTAGTCTAATTTCTGCCAGACTGCTGTCTGGCTTTCTCAGCAGTTTTTGTTCCCTAGTGAGTCTTTGATTTAGCAATAGAGATCTTTCAGTTTATCAGTCACTAGCCTACTAGGGTTGTTTGTTTCCAAATGTTGGGTATTTAATCCATTCCCCTAATCAACATTCTGGTTTTTAACCAGTAAATAGGAGAGACAGACAGACAGACAGACAGAAGAGACAGAGACACAGAAACAGGAACAGAGACAGAGACAGAGACAAAGACAAAGACAGAGAAAGAGAGAGGAGAGAGACAGAGACAGAGACAGACAGACACAGAGAGGCACAGAGACAGGGAAAGAGATAGAGGGACAAAGAGAAGAGACAAACCTTCCAGCAAGAGGAGATAGAGATAACACACATACAGAGAGTGAAAGCATTTATTAAAGCTTACTGTGTGTCAGGTCCAGTGCTAAGCACTGGGAGTGTATTAGAAACAAAAAGAAAGTTAGCTCCTCCCGAGGAACTTACATTTGGAGGGGGGAAGACAACACACACACACAAAAAAGCAGAGGGATGGGAGAAGGAAGGCAAGGTAGAAAGGTATTCTAGAGAATATAGAGCTGTGTGGGAAGCCAATAAGAGAAACAGTCTCAAATAGATAAAAATCTGAGACTTCTCTTTTGACTCCTTTTCTGATCCATGCCTTTCCTTAATGAAAATCTTTAAGCTCCTAGCAATCCAGCAGTTAAGAGGTTAACATTCTCTCCTTGGTCAGAAATACAACTGTTTTTGTTTCAAAAGTAGTTCAGACATTCAAGGTCATAAATTCTTCCAGGAGGGCATTTCACTTTGGAGAAAACATTCCCTGTCACAGCTTTCTGATAAGGACTCAGCCGAAGTTTGACCTTAGCCTTGTTCTATTTGGAAGCTATTGAGAATCTTTGTGTTTTGATATGACATAATTTGTGTTTTTGTGCAAATTTGAAGTTTTGGGGGGGTTCTTTTGTGTGAAGTGAGTCTTGAAGTATATATAATAAAACTCTATGCTACAAGAGACATAGTAGCAGTAGCAGCAGCAGCATCATGAGCTGATAGAAAGACATGTCTGCTTATTTCTTATCAATTAAACCATCATTATCATCATTATCAAATTATCTGGAGATGATAAAAAGATCTCGAGAGAGCTGAGCCAGGTGAGAAGTGACCAAGGTTGATCTCAAATAAAGTTCTAAGGAGGACCTCATCAGTGAGAATCAGAGGAAAATAATTTTTACTAATCACTGCCTTGTAATGTAACTTGAAATGTGGAACTGCTGGGTAGCCTTCCTTTTCACTTTCTAAAAATTATTTCCTTTGAAAAATGAAATTTCATTCCTTCAGATGAATTTCTACAGTTTTATCTAGTTCAAGAAAATAAACTTGTGGTAATTTGATTGGTATGGTACTGAATAATAAATTAATTTAGGTAGTACTATAATTTTATTATTTTAATTATTTAATAATTATTTAAATTTATTTTGTTATTATGCTGTATTATGGAATACAAATAGAAAAACTGGACAGTCCCTGCTCTTAAGAAGCTAATAAATAATATTCTTGGAAGTGGAAAAGAAAACACATATAGGGAAGTCATAGCTTGGGAAAGGTGTTTTCTTCTGGGAAGTATAAGGATATTAGAAAATAAGTATTATTTTATTAGTTTACAGATAAGAAGTAGAGAAGCTGGCTTGAGAAAGAAATGAAGTTTCAAATAGAGCTAAGAGAGAGTGTTAATTTCAACTGTTGGCAGTTAAAACCATTATTTCTATGACAGTTACATGCACTGGGTGTGGCATTCTAGGAGGTGACTTCTGGCCATTGACAGAGCCACATGCAGCTACTTTCTCTCTCAGGGCTGGAGAAGGTAACATCTTTGCCTCTCTCTGTCTCTGTCTTAGTGAAAGACTTGAAGGAGTGGAGTGTTTTCTTTTCCAACTTGGGAAACACTATTCATTTATCTGCTATTGTGTATAGATTGGTTAAACTCAGAAAAGATTGAAGAAAACCTGGTCTTTGGTTTGGACTCTGAGTCTGTTAAGGCTCAGAATCCTAACTTGATTCTTGTGGAGACCCAACCAGCTAGCCTTGGTTATCGTTAAAACTTAAAGGTGAAGTTAAGAGTTAGAGTGGTTAGATTTATTTAGAATAGTATAAATTTGGTTAGTTAGATCAGGGAGGATTAGCGTGAACCACAGGAGAAGCAGTTCCTTGCGGGACATGGGAGTTTATTTAGGTGGAATTAGAATCCCTTAGAATTAGAAATCATTTTTCCTTTACATATATTTAAATAGTTTATTTTTCGCAAACGAGAGTCTCTTTAGCATTCCTTGCACCTGGTTCATCTTTGAGCTTCACTTATCACTGAAGATACTTTGATATCACCTATCAAAATTATCAGGAAACAATTTTGAATCTTTATTTTCTTGTTCTTTGTCCTTTATACTGTGTTCTCACCTATTTTATTTTTATAGAAGTCAGAGGAGGTGGTGAGTGTAGTTATAGGACACCTGGTTGACACACGCTTTTCAAATGCAATAGTGGTATTGATTTGATTTCTAATAGTGGAAGGGAGGTCTAAGACTGTATGGATGGCCACAGTCTAAGGCTGACTGGATACATTAGTACAGTCTTGATGATGAACATCCAACACCAGCAGTAGTAGCAGCCTCAACAGGATGGCACTAAGACAGGAAGACATCTGGGATGACTCGTGGTAGGGAAGGATGGCAAACATCTAATGTGCTGCTCAGTTAAGGAGAGATAATAAAACAAAGGGTAACATTATCCAATCTTTTTTTGGATGCTGTCCAAGCACTTTGGGGAGATCTTTTTAAGTTACCTTCCTAGGAACTCTGGGAGGATTTAGGGATTCTTCATCACCTTTATGTAAACATGGAGATCTAAAAAAGTCAAGCATCTTAGCCAGTCAGTTTGGGAGAGGCAATCAGCTTTCAAACTCACAGCCCCTTGTTTCCATTCCTAGATTTGATCTCAGACTCCAAATTAGGGGGATCTTGTCATGCAGAAATATAATAGAAACCAGTTGGGAAAAACCAAACCAAACCATACAAAATGTTGAAAAATCATTCTGGCTAATGAATAATTTAACTGGGTTGCATAGACAGAAGGGTGAAAAAAGGAACTTAACTGATTCCTACATGAGAGGGATGGTACATGGATACAAAGTGAGATGGAGAAACAGAATGTGAGGAGAAACAGGGGAGAAATGTGAGACCTAGGCAGGCAATACAGCAGACCAGGAGGAAGGGACTGAGAGACAGTTGGGTGGAAGGAAGGTAGAGGCAGCTAAAGCCACAAACAATCAGAAGGAGAAATCATTGTGGCTGTTACAACTAAGGAAAAGATACTGGATGTCAGCCTCACTGTTTAGTGCAGGTTTATGAGAGTAAATGCCTTAGTCCATATTATTACACACTCCTCTTCACCCTTTTCTCCCAGCAGAATTGGGATTTGGGGCAGACAAAATAAGAGGAGAAAGTAATCTAATTCTGTCCCTTCACAAGCAAGTATTTACTAAACATCATGTTAGTGCAGCAAGGTGGCACAGAGGATATAATGCTGTGCTCAGAGTCAAGAAGATCTACCTTCCTGAGTTCAAATCTGATCTCAGATATTTACAAGCTGTGTGACTCTGGGCAAGTCATCTCACCCTGATTGTCTCAGTTTCCTCATATGTAAAATGAGCCGAAGAAGGATGGTAAACTACTTCATTGTCTTTGCCAAGAAAACTCCAAATGGGGGAGCAAAGAGTCAGACAAGACTGAAAAAAACAATTAACGATTATGTGCCAGGCACTTTGCAAAGCATTGGGGGTACAAATAGAAGAAACAAGAAAGACAGAATGTGCCCTCAAGAGTTTTACACTCTAGTGGAGGAAGACTGCACCTAAAGGGAATTGAAAAGGAACAACTCTCTTTAGTGGGGGCTATAATGTATGGAGAGTAAGAAACAGAATGGGGAGAGGAATAAAGCATTGCTTGCCTGGCTCTTCTTCAGAATGGAAGTGCAGGACAGAACTCAACAAGTGGAAAAGAGAACTTGATGGAGGCAGCTGGTGGCTGGAACTTGGTGGATAGAGAACCAGGCCTAAAGATGGGAGGTCCTGGGTTCAAATGTGACCTCAGACACTTCCTAGCTATGCGACCCTGGGCAAGTCACTTAATCCCCATTGCCTAGCCCTTACTGCTCTTCTGTCTTGGAACCAATACACAGCATTGATTCTAAGATGGAAGGTGAGTGTTTTTTAATTTGTTATTTTAAACATTTATTAATATTCATTTTTAACATGGTTACATGATTCATGCTCCTACTTTCCCCTTCAACCCCCGCACCACCTCCACCCATGGCCAACGCACATTTCCATTGGTTTTATCATGTGTCATTGATCAAGACCTATTTCCAAATTGTTGATAGTTGCATTGGTGTAGTAATTTCAAGTCTACATTCCCCAATCATGTCCACCTCAGCCCATGCATTCAAGCAGTTGTTTTTCTTATATGTTTCCTCTCCTGCAGTTCTTCCTCTGAATGTGGGTAGCGTTCTTTTCCATAAATCCCTCAGAGCTGTCCTGTGTCATTGCATTGCTGCTGGTACAGAAGTCCATTACATTTGATTTTACCACAGTATATCAGTCTCTGTGTACAATGTTCTTTTGGCTCTGCTCCTTTCGCTCTGCATCAGTTCCTGGAGGTCTCTCCAGTTCACCTGGAACTCCTCCAGTTTATTATTCCTTTGAGCACAATAGTATTCCATCACCAGCATATACCACAATTTGTTCAGCCATTCCCCAGTTGAAGGGCATACCCTCCTTTTCCAGTTTTTTGCCACCATGAAAAGCGCAGCTATAAATATTTTCATACAAGTCTGTTTATTTATGATCTCTTTGGGGTACAAACCTAACAATCACGTGGCTGGATCAAAGGGCAGGCATTTTTTATAGCCCTTTGAGCATAGTTCCAAATTGCCAGCCAGAATGGTTGGATCAGTTCACAACTCCACCAGCAATGCATTAATGTCCGAATTTTGCCATATCCCCTCCAACATTCATTACTCTCCCCTTCTTTCATTTTAGCCAATCTGCTAGGTGTGAGGTGATACCTCAGAGTTGTGCCTGTCCAGGTGCCCTTACTAATTATTATTTTTATTTCATTATGATCTGAAAAAGTTACATTTATTATTTCTGCTCTTTTGCATTTGTTTGCAATGTTTCTATGCCCTATTACATGGTCAATATTTGTGAATGTACCATGTGCAGCTGAAAAGAAGGTGTATTCCTTTTTGTCCCTATTTATTTTTCTCCACATATCAATTAAATCTAATTTTTCTAGGACTTCATTCACCTCTCTTACCTCTTTCTTATTTATTTTTTGGTTTGATTTATCTAGATCTGAAAGAGGAATATTTAGATCTCCCACTATTATGGTTTTACTATCTATTTCCTTCTTGAGCTCTGCCAATTTCTCCTTTATGAATTTGGATGCTATGTCACTTGGTGCATACATATTGAGCAGTGTTATTTCCTCATTGTTTATACTGCCTTTAATCAGGATGTAATGACCTTCCCTATCTTTTTTAATCATATCTATTTTTACTTTGGCTTTGTCAGAAATCACAATTGCCACTTCTGCCTTCTTTTTCTCATTTGACGCCCAAAAGATTTTGCTCAAGCCCTTAACCTTAAACTTGTGTATGTCCACCCGCCTCATATGTGTTTCTTGTAGACAACATATGGTAGGATTTTGGTTTCTAATCCACTCTGCTATTTGCTTCCGTTTTATGAGTGAGTTCATCCCATTCACATTCAGAGTTATAATTATCAGTTGTGCATTCTCTGACATTTTTGTATCCTCCCCTATTCCTACCCCTTCTTCTTAAACTATTTCCTTTTAAACCAGTGGTTTGCTCTAAGCTGGTATCCCTTATCCCCTCCCTTGATTGACTTCCCTTTCTACCCCCTCCCTTATTATTCCCCTCTTTTTGTTTTGAAGGCCTAATAAGTTCCCTCCCCCTTCTTCTCCCCTCCCTTTTTTGACCTCCCCTCTCCCCTGCTCCCCTTGGTTTATCCCTTCTGACTTTCTCAGTAGGGTTAGATAGAGTTTTATATCCCAATGGATAATATAGCTACTCTTCCCTCTCAGGGTTAATTACACTGAGAGTAAGGTTTAAACATTATCTCTTAATGCTCTCTTCCTCTCCTTCTTATAATAGTATTCATCCCTTCCCCTTCCCGTGTCCTCTTTGTGTGTAATAGAATATCCTATTTTTCTTATTCTCTCAAGTTTCTCTTGGTGTCCCCTGCTATTCACCCCCCTCTTTCCCACCTCCCATATCATCTTAGACCATTTAGTATTACACCCTCTCCCTATGAATTATTCTTCTGATTACTATAATAGTGAATACTATAATAGTGAATAGAGTTCACTACAGAGAGTTTTATGTAGCATTTCTCCACATAGGAATACAGATAATTAGATCTCACTGAGGCCCTTAAAAAGGTAAATTTAAAAATTATGAGTTTTCTTTCTTTCCCCTCTGTTTCTTATTTACCTTTTCAGGTTTCTCTCGATTTTTGTGGTTGGATATCAAACTTTCCATTTAGCCCTGGTCTTTTCTGTGCAAATACCTGGAATTCTTCAATTTTGTTGAATGCCCATACTTTCCCCTGGAAGTATATAGTCAATTTTGATGGGTAGTTGATCCGTGGTTGAAGGCCCAGCTCTCTTGCCTTTCTGAATATTGTATTCCAAGCCTTGCGGTCTTTTAGCGTGGAGGCTGCCAGATCCTGTGTGATCCTGATTGGTGCTCCTTGATATTTGAATTGTCTCTTTCTGGCTTCTTGTAAGATTTTTTTCTTTTACTTGGAAGCTCTTGAATTTGGCTATTATATTCCTGGGCATTGTCTTTTCTGGATCTAGTGTAGAGGGTGATCTATTGATCATTTCAATGTCTATATTGCCCTCTTGTTGTAAAACTTCAGGGCAATTTTGCTGAATAATTTCTTTCAGTATGGAGTCCAAATTTCTATTGATTTCTGCTTTTTCAGGGAGACCAATGATTTTCAAATTGTCTCTTCTAGACCGGTTTTCTTGGTCTGTCACTTTCTCATTGAGATATTTCATGTTTCCTTCTATTTTTTTCAGTCTTTTGACTTTGTTTTATTTGTTCTTGCTGTCTTGAGAGATCATTAGCTTCTAACTGCTCAATTCTAGCCTTTAGGGACTGGTGTTCCTTTTCAATCTGTTCATTTCTGGTGTTCAATTTGCTTATCAGTTCATTTGATTTCTGAGCCTCACTTTCCAATTGCCTTTTAAACTGTTATTTTCTTGCCTGATTTCCTTTTGAGCTATTTCCCATTTCTCTAGCCATATCTTTTCCAACTTTCTTGTCATCTTAGATTTGAACCCTTCTAGAGCTTGTGACCAGTTTTCATTATTTTGGGAGGGTCCGGATGTGATTGCTTGTTTGTTCTCCTCTTCTGGTTGCTTGGTTGTCTGGATTTTCTCTGTGTAAAAGTTGTTGAGTGTTAAAGATTTCTTCTTGTTGTTGTTAATCTTTCTCTTTTGGCCTTCCTGATTCTGGGTTGCCATTGTTAGCCCAGCCCATTCTCACCTTTATCCTCACGCTCAGGGTCTGTCTGCACTCTTTAGGCTCCTGAGGTCTCAGGTCTGGTTGTTCTCAAGGTCAAGCCCCCTGGTGGACCCCCTTGCTTGATCCTCTGCCGGAGGTTCCTTTACAGGTCTCAGGGCTCTGCTTCCACAGTCATATACCTGTCTGCACTGGTTCCCCACTCAGGGTTTCAGAGCCTTTGCTTGCGCCTATGTCTGCCTCCGCCCGCACCTGCGCTCCGTGTCCTCACTCAAAGTCCACGTGCATTCTTTAGCCTTTTGGGGTCCTAAGTCTTGCTGCTCTCAGGAACAGGCCCTGGAGCTGCCAATGACTCAATGGGTGCCCCAAACTTGCTCTATTTCTTTTGAGCTGGCTTTGGGGTTGTAGGTGGTGTGTGTGTGTGTGTGGGGGTTGCTCAGCCTGCAATTTAGTGAGGGCTGTTTCACTCCTTTATAGCATGGAAATGCCCCGATTCCATGTACCTTCCATACTGCGCCCTGTTGTGGGGTCCCTCAGTTTGTCTGGATTTGTTTTTATGTCCCCTTGAGGAGTCCTGTATGTTTCAGTTAGGAGAGGTTAAGTGCTGCTTTTTACTCTGCAGCCATCTTAACCCGGAAGTCTCAGGTGAGTGTTTTTTTTAAAAAGAAAGGGGAGCTAGTATGCAGAGGGATCTCCCAGGATGAGAAGGCAGCTGATGGCTGGCCATATCCAATGCCTCAGAAATGGAACCAGGAGAGGGAATGAAGAAACAAAGAGATAAGGATAGAGACTAGATGTGAGACTTCTTTGGTATCACTATTAGCCCAGGCAAGGAGACTTTCTCTACTGTTCATTTGTAACTTCAGGTCTTTCAAGCATTGCCCAGCATTCTTAGGCATTCAGTGTCTTGTTCAGGGCTCCTTCAAACAGTATGTGTCTGGGAAGGGCTTACATCCAGATTTTACTGGCTTCCATAACAACCCTTTATCCTTTACTCCATGCTAGAGAGAGAAGGAAAAGGGTGAACTGAATGGCCTTCTAGTTATTTCACTCCTCCCCACCACCCCTGCACTGGAGAAATGGTACTTACTTACACAGTCGTCTTGTTAAGTGCTGGGAATTCCTAAGGGAGGCTGGGTGTGAGCAGTTGTTAAACTTGCTATTGTTGGTATCTTTAAAATCAATAACTATAAATACATAAAGACTTCATCCTGAATCATTGCATAAATCAGGCCAGGCCAGGAATCCAGGAGGGAAAATCCATGAGCAGTGAATGAAGAGCCAAAGGGCTGAGAAAGGGGGAAGAAGAGAAAAGCCATCGGGGAACAGGGGCACATATTAAATGTGACTGGGGAATGGGAGAAGGGAAAACAGAATGATGGAAACCATTAGAGACCATTTTGCATATTCCACTGCCTCTAGGTAGAATTTGGCCCCAGGCTGATGAGATGCTTTTTGTTTTCTTAAATACTTCCAGAAGGGCAAATGAGAATTTTGGAAACATAACTGCTAGTCCTGGTTTTTATTAGTAAGCAGGGTTATATAAGTAAATCCCTTCATCATCTCTCTGGGACTTGGTTTCCCTATTAGTAAAAAAGAAGGATCAGACTAATCGATCTGTAAGTTTTTCTATCTTTGATCTCCCCGAACACTAAGCACAGATATGCTTTAGAGGTTGAAGGAGATTGAGAAAATCTCTAAGAACTCAAGGCCAATGTTGGAACTGTGCCTTCCTGATCCACAACCAGGAGGAGAGATAACACTCCCATCTTCTGAATTAAGATGGTAATTCTCTGTGATGAATGATTAATAAGGGGTTGTGAACTAGAGTTTATAGTCTGTTCAGTGGGGAGAAGACCCATGATATCTAGGACAGAGGAATTTTATTCCCTGTTTCCCTAAATGGGCTATTGCGTCTTCTGCTAATTTTTAATTTTTTTTAATAATATATATTTTATAATAGTTTTAAAATTTTTAATAGTTTTCCTTTGGATCTTCTGTTTCTGAGGGTGAAAGAAAAAATGACAAGTAAAGGGAGTGAAGAAGGGTCTGTTTTGGAATCTCAGGGATAAAGGGATGGGTTAAGTCAATGCCTAACCCTAATTCTGTCTTGGAATTAATGCTAAAATGAACTTAATTAATGAATAATTAACACAGTACTAAGATAGAAGGTATGAGTTTTAAAAAAAGAAAAGAAAAATGAAGATTGCTTTTCATGCTGTTGACATATTTGTAAACAATTAATTTAATGCCAAAACATATCTTGCCCTCTCTTCTACCCCTCCTATCCACCTCAGTTTTGCCATAATAATAGCCCAGAAGATGAGATAGGATTCAGAGTGACTATCAATTTGCAGATATATGGTCCAATGAATAGATCACTGGATCAAGTATTACAGGTCTTGTGTTCAAATTCTAGCTGGTCACTTAATACTCCTGTGCCCTTAGGCAAGTCTGTAAAATGAACAGGTTGGACTGAATGATCTCTGATGATGTAATTATTATCCCACATCCCAACTCTGCTCTCTCATTGAGTCTCAAGGACCAACCTAGAAGCTGTTATTGGGAGCCAGTCAGGGCAGCCTTATTCTACCCCAAAAAGGGTTCCAAGTTGGAAAGCTCTTCTCTGTCCAGTGGGCAATCTTTCTTGGGTGAGAGCTACTCATCTCCTTAGGTCTGCTCTCCACAGGGGCCTTGTGCTCATTTCTGTCTTTTCCTCCTCCTTTCCCCACATCACCCTTCCTGATTTGAGTAATTAAACAGGGCCTGGCAATAGCCTCCAGGAAACAGCCAAAAGGCAGAGTGGGTCTTGCCAGCAAAAGGACAGACGATTAAAACAGAATGATTCATTCTGGGGAATGAGCACAAATTGCTTTCCATTTACAGGAATGGGGCTGGGCTCCAAACATCTTCTCCAGGGGAGGGAGATGAGAGCCTAGGCCTGCTGACCATTAAGTAATGAGCTTGTCAGAAAGCTCCCCACTGACTCCAGAGAGAGGAGAGCTGGCTGGCAAAATGGGCATGAGAGCCAGGGAACTTGGGAGAGACAAGGATTAAGGCTCTTCCTGAAGGTCTCCTTCAGATGATCTGATTGGATCTTTGGTCTAGCTAGAGTAGATTATGGAGGGACATTTGGGAATGCAGTTTCTAATGTCTCTCAAGATGGTCTGGAGTGGTTCCAAGTCATCTCTGTTTATGGACAGCCCCAGAACAGAGCTGATTTTGGATCTATCCTATTTCCCTTACTAGGATTACATATTGCTCTCAGTGGTTTGGCTAGCCTGGGATTGAATACAGGCCTTCCACTTGGATCTGCCAGGTGCATTGTAGTATAGGGGACCTGGAGCCAGAAGATTTGGGTTTGAATCCTGTCTCTACTGCTTACTTTCTGTGTAACCTTAGGCAAATAGCTTCCCCTCTACAAGACTCAGTTGAGTAGCATGGCCTTGTAGATGGATTATAAAGACTTATGAGAGACTGGTTGGTGAGGAAGAGGAAGTAGACTGAGTAAAGAGGAAATGGATGTAAACAAGTTCTCTCTTTTTTTTAATTTAATTTTTTTTTTTGGTTACATACAGAAATTTTTACAGGAAGTTCTGGGTTCAAATCTGATCTCAGACACTTGCTACCTACATAACCCCCACTGTCTAGTCCTTACTACTCTTATGCCTTGGAACCAACTTCAATTCTAAGACAGAAGACAATGGTTTAAAAATATAAAATAAAAATCACTTAAAAGTCATTAGTTGGGGATGAGGGGCAGTTAGGTGGCTTAATGGATTGAGAACCAGGCCTAGAGATGGGAGGTCCTGGGTTCAAATGTGACCTCACACACTGCCTAGCTGTGTGACCCTGGGCAAGTCACTTATCCCCCATTGCCTAGCCCTTACTGCTCTTCTGCCTTGGAACCAATATATAGTATTGATTCTAAGACAGAAGGTAACAGTTTTAAAAAAATTTCATTGGTTGGATCTCAGAATGTGGGAGAACAAATAATGTTTAATAAGCTTTGAATAGCAAATTGTCAAGGGTTTTTAGAGCTGTAAGGGTTAAATAGTAGGAGTTCAACAAAAATGAGAACAGATGAATAAAACACTTAATTTAATTTGAGAAGAAGTACAGATAGAAAAAATTAGATTAAAAAAGACATTTTTAATTTACTTTTTAAAAAATGAGAAGATTGGACAAGATGAACTTTTGAGTTGATTCCAATTCAAAATCTATGATCTTATGAATTAAAGAGGCTTCCACACTGGTGTCAGATGAGGGACTCTTGGCAGAGATAGATAAAAAAGACTTCTACTCCAGTAGATTTGGGATGTCAAGAATTAAAACTAGAAAAGGAAAGGAAAAGGAAAACTACCTGGTGAGATTGACTTTATATGGTCTCCTTTCCTTCCTCATAGATTTGCCTTTAGGGTTAGGGTTGTTTTTTTTGTTTTGTTTTGTTTTTTCCAGAAAGGCTAACATATTTGAAGGTAGGAGTAGAATAGACACCTAGGAAAGGAATTCAACTCAGTAAGCATTTATTAAGAGCTTACTATAGGGGCAACTAGGAGGCTCAGGGAATAGAGAGCCAGGGCTAGAAACAGGAGATCCTGGGTTCAAATCTGACTTCAAGATGTTTCCTATCTGTGTGACCCTGGGCAAGTCACTTAATTCCAATTGCCTAGCCCTTATCCCTCTTCTGTCGCAGAACTGATACTTTTATTAATTCTAAGACAGAACTGATACTTTTATGAATTCTAAGACAGAAGGTAAGGGTTAAAAAAGTTTACTATGTGCAAAGCACTGTCTTGAGTTCTAGAGATACAAAGACAAAAATAACCCCTGCCCTCAAAGGGCTTACTTTCAAAAGAAAGCATGAAGGTGGAGAAAGTGCAGGGAGAGTTCTGAACACTTCAGAAAATAGTTCATTTGGGATGGATTATAGAGGGGGTTAAAGGGAGTAAGAGAGGAGTACAAATATATTTCCTTGTTTTGAATATTAAATGCTGTGACTGAGAGATGAAGCCCTTGGTTTCTGCACTGCCACAGAAACAGGGGCTGACCTCCATTTGGGTTAGGATCTCTGGCAGTGGAAATTCTCTATTCTTGTCTCCCAGTGGTATAGTCAGTAGGCCCACCTCCAGTTACCATTGAAAGCCCCCTTGTAACTCAGCCCTTTCCTATCTTAGTCCCTTCTTATCTTTCAAACCGTACATCTAGATCCCCTCATGAACTCTGTGATCCAATGACACTAGTCTTCTTGCTATTCTTTGTGTGACACTCCATCTCTCAATTTTGAAAAAAAAAAATTTAATCCTTACCTTCTGTCCAAGACAGAAGAGTGATAAGAGCTAGGCAATGGGGGTTAAGTGACTTGCCCAGGATCACCCAGCTAGGAAGTGTCTAAAGCCAGATTTGAATCCAGGATCTCCTGATTCCAGACCTGGTTTTCAATCCACTGTGCTACTTAGAGGCCCTACTTCTAGGCATTTTCATTGTTGGTCATCCATGCCTCAAATTCTCTTTCCTGATCTCTGCTTTTTGATCTTCCTAGTTTTTTTTTCAAATACCAGCTATTACCCCACCTTAAGTAGAAAACATTTTCGGATCTCCCTTCATGCTTCTGTCTTCCTTTGTTGGTCTTCTCCACCTTGACCTGTCTAGGTCTTGTTTCCAATAGTGGTCATTGTTGTAAGAGCAGTCATACATAACCAAACCCCCCAAATAAAACCAAAAATACACTGAAGAGAAAGCAACTCTTAACAGTTCTTTCTCTGGAAGTGGAGAGCATTCCCCATCAAAAGTCTTTCGGGATTATACCAGATTAGTGCATTGCTGAGAGTAGCCAGATTTTCACAGATAATCATCATCCAATATTGCTGTTACTGTGTTTAATGTTCTCCTGGTTCTGCTTATTTTGCTCTGCATCAATTGCTACAGATCTTTCCAGCTTTTTCTGAAATCATCCTGCTTATTTTTTCTTATAGTTAAATTTTTCAATGAACAAAAATTAATTTTTTTCTCTCACTTCTATTGTCCTATTGGGAAAAAATCCCTTGTAACAAGTATACCACTAAGCAAAGTCAAGCAAAACAGTTTCTCATAATAATCATGTGCAAATACGTACATGTGCAAAAATGTCCAACTTTCCCACTGTGGAAATATGGACAATACTCCACATTCATAACCTACAATTTGTATCATAATAAGAGAAGTGTGATTCCTTCAAAGTTCTCCACTGTCCATGATTACAAACATCATCTGAGTAGGTGAGAAAGATGACATTATTAACAAAGGCTCTGCCCAACTCTTTCTGCCCATGTCCACCATGTAGTCACTACAGATTGGGAGCAATCCTAAACCAGGATTGGTGGGAACCTATAATCTAGTTAAATTTTTCTTTGTCTTTATATCTCCAGTTCCTAGAACAAGGTCTAGTATTATTTTCAGCCTCTTCTTTTTTTCAGCTGTGTCCAGCTCTTCCTAACTCCCTTAGGGATTTTCTTGGCAAAGATACTAGAGTGGTTTTCCATTTTCTTCTCCAGCTCATTTTACAGATGAGGAAACTGAGGAAAACAGGGTCAAGTGACTTGCCCAGGGTCATACAGTTAGTAAGTAGCTGAGAACAGATTTGAATTCAGGAAGATAGTCTTCTTGATTCCAGGTCTGGTACTCTATGCACTATGGCACCACCTAGCTGCCCTAGTAGGTGCTTAATACATGGTTGTTGATTAGTTTTTTCTCACTAAACTTCATAACCTCCTCTGGGAAACATGGACAATGACTCAAGAATGAGCTCATTGCCATTCACAGAAGGGGAAGATGACACTTTAGGAGATTAAAAAACTTTCCCAACATCACAGAGCATCTTGGTAGCTCTCTGCTCTGGTACCCTCCTTTCTTTTTTCCCTCTCTCTCACCCTATGTCCGAGGCCTCTCTTGCTGCCATGGGACCAAGATGCATTGAACCCAGAATCTCCAGTCTCTAAGCCTGACTATCTACTGAGCCACCTAGCTGCCCCTAACCCTCATACTTCTTTTTTTAACCCTTATATTCCATCTTAGAATCAATACTGTGTATTGGTTCTAAGGCAGAAGAGCAGTAAGGGCTACTAGCAATGAGGGTTAAGTGATTTTCCCAAGATTACATAGCTAGGAAGTGTCTGGGGTCAAATTTGAACCCAGGACCTTCTATCTCTAGACCTGGATCTCTTTCCACTGAGCCTCCTAGCTGTCCCTGACCCCTGTACTTCTGAAGGATAAGGGAGGTTTAGCTCCTCAAAATGATAGGCTGGGAAAGATCTCAGAGTTAAATTCTCTCTTTTTTGCAGAGGTAGAAAATGAGGTCCAGGAAAAATTAAGAAACTTATCCAGAGCCAGACATGGCAAATAGAAGCATCATTATTTGAAGTTGAGTCATCTAATTCCAGATATAGCAATTAAGTTTTTTTTACACCCATGCCATCCCCAGTAGCTACGCTGGGGATATCACCAACTGTGAATCATGGAGAACTCTGAAGAAATCCTGGTACAGGTTTCCAAAACCACCTATTTCCTTAGTTTCTCCTGATTCCTGCACTTTCTCCAGACTCTCTCCCTGACTAGGCTTTGTATGGATTTATGGAGGAAGAGAACAGAAGAGGCTATAGGATTGCAGGGTTGGCACCATGGACAGAGCACTGGGATTAGAACAAGGACAACATGAGTGAGTTCTCATTTGATTTCCTTTACAGGTATTCCTTTCACATCATAGAGATTAGGAGTGCAGTGCCACCTCCCACCACCCCCCACCCCACCACCCCCCAATGTGGAAAATTTGTAGAAAAATTTTTGGCCCTTCTGTTGTACCAGAGAGGAAATCTGAATTTTTTTCTTTTATCGGGCAGTTTACAATTATGCACATATGCATTTATGAGTCACTAAGCTTTTAAAATATCTGTATATTTCTAGTCTTTGTGTGTTGTCTACTGGCTTTCCCTTTGCTAGCTAACTTTTTTTTTTCTTGTTTACACCTGGTTTATTCTTTGATTTAATTGATTAACTTAATGCAGAATCCAGGTAAGCTTCACTCATACATAAATGAGGAAACTGAGTCAAGGAAAAAGAAGGCTTTCTTTTTATCCCCAAAGGACACATAGTGGCGTGCAAGCCTAGAGTTTAGGTCTTTTGGCTCTCATTCAATACTCTGCATAGAGTGCTATTAGATTAGGCCACCCAGCAAAAATCTTTCCTGGGCCAGGAAAAGATGGATAGTTAGATGTTGATGTTCAAGATGAGGATGTTGATGACGTTGATGACCTTGTTGTTGATGTGGATGAGGTAGATGTTGATGTTGATGATGTTGTTGATGTGAATGATGTTGATGTGGATGCTGTTATTGTTGTTGTTATTGATAATGATGATAATGATTGAATTTGAAGTTGAAGGTTTTCCTTCCATTTGAACCTATCTAACCCTTCACACTGTGATGATTAAAAATTTCTTGGAGACTGTCTCCAACCTCTTTCACCCTTCCATTGGTCTTCTCCCCCTCCCCCCATGCACTCCTTTATGAAATATAAAATTATCCCATTTTATTTCTTTTCCCATTTCCCTTAGTATTATCCTTTTTTTTACCCCTAGTTTATATATATATATATGTATGTATATATATATGCATATTATATATATTGACACTATTTTATCATTTTAGTTCATGTGCTTCTGCTTCCAGATGACTTATTTTGCTTTTTAAGTTCTTTTCCCAATTGTCTTCAGCCTCTCTTAATTGTATTTTTTATTGTGTTTTAAATTCTTCCAAAGCCCAAGGCCAATTCACTGTAGTTTCTGCATTTTTACTTGGTTTTCCTTGGTCCTCCTCTGTTCCATTTGTTCTTTGTTCATAACCTGGATAGAAGCTGTTGATTGTAATTTCTTTTTTCTTTTTCTGTTGTTTACTCGTATTTTTCCTTCTCCCCACCCCCAGTCATTGGCTGTTGTGATAATTAGATTAAGTCTACACTGCCCATCTTTAGATTTAATCACCAAAGGTGAGAACACCTCTAATTCTGGGAGGTCCATAACTCATGTGTGCTAGAGTAGGTGACTAATCAGAATCAACTGACTGCCCTCTAGGCAGTACTATGAGAAGCATCTATTATGATTGGACACGCAAATTAGGAGGGAGTCAGAGGAAGTGACACATATATGACCACTTTAAAAAGAGGGAGTTGAGTGAATGAGAGGTCTTCTGGTTTTGTGAAGGGGACCTGAGGGAACTTTGCTGGTTTGTGACCGAGACTGTTCCACGTGGTGAGTTTAAAGATTGAATCTTCTGGAACTTCTGTTAAGAAACTTTTTTTTTGTTTGGAGAGTTTAAATGATTTGTCCATAGTCACACTTAACTCAAAGTCTATTTCTCTTTGTAAGAGCTAAGACTCCCTAAAATAAGAAGAAGAAGTCAATTTCCAACAAAGGTTGGAGGGGTGAGGTGAGATTTTCAGTGGGGAAGTGGAGGCCTCAGGGCCTGATGACAGATGATGAGCAATTTTGCTTTGGGCTTCTAAGACTTTGACTGAGACATTAGTGCTTTGGGAAAGGTAGCCTCTGGAAGAATGTGATGCTAATAAGAAGAGACACATTTGTACAAAAATATTTGTAACAGCTTTTTAAAAACTTTAGCAAAGAACTGGAAACAAAGAAGGTACCTAGGAACTGAGGAGTAACCCAGCAAATTATGGGATATAAATGTAATGGAATATTATTGTGCCATAGGAAATGGCTAAAGGATGGAGTCAGAGAAATATGGGAGGGCTTGTATGAGTCTTTATTATCTACAAATAGAAAATAGAGCAGAACTAGAAGAATGATTTCTATATTGACTACAATATTGTAAGGAAAATTGTAAAAGACTTAAGAACTGATTGGTGCTTGATCACGAGCCCAGAAGTGTGATGATGAACATGATTCCTATCTCTGGGTGGAAAGGAGATGAGCAGTAGGTACAGAATGAAACATATATTTTTAGCCACTATCAAAGCAATGAACATTTGTTTTACTCGTTACTTGTTATACATGTGTGGAGGTCTTTATTTGGAAGTAGTGAGATTTATGCAAATAAGAGAAACAGAAAGAAACAGAGAGAGAGAGTCAGAGAGAGACACAGAGAAAGAGACAGAGAGAGGGAGAGAGAGAAAGAAAGACAGACAGACAGACAGAGACAGATAAACAGAGACAGAGAGAGAGTGACAGAGTCAGAGAAAAAGAGGCACAGAGTCAGAGAGAGGTAGAAAGAAAGACAGACAGACAGACAGAAACAGAGAAAGTCAGAGAAACAGAAACAGAGAGAGAGAGAAATTGAGAGTCAGAGAGAGAGAGAAACCTAGATGGAGATAGACACAGAGAATCAGACAGAGGAACAGAGAGTTAGAATCAGAGAGATAGAATTAGAGAATCGGAGAGATAGACAGAGTCAGAGAGACAGAAAGACCATCAGAGAAAGTCAGAAAGAGATAGAGGCAGAGTCAGAGAGATAGAATCAGAGAAAGTCAGAGGTAGTGAGTCAGAGAAAGAGACACAGAGAAAGAATCTTTGAGAGATTGAGACAGAAAGAGAAGAGCCATAAACATTTTTAAAACTCCTTGGAATAAAACATGAGGAAGTTCAAAGAGGACACAGATAAAAAGAATGGCGTTGATCCTATGGGGTCAAGTTCCATGATGATGAATACTTAAAAAAAACAATAAATGATACTCTTCTTTTAGTGTCTTTATTTATGGAAAGTTAAGATTTGTCAATGGCTGCCAAGTTCATAATTTAAAAAAATATTTCTCTATATGTGGGATTTTAAGATATGCAAAATGCATTACAAATATTTCATTTGATCTTCACAATGACCTTAGAAAATAGGTGCTATCATTACTGCCATTTTATACATGAGGAAACTGAGATAGATAGCGGTTAAGTGGTTTGCTTAAAGTTAAACAGCTATTAAGTATCTGAGGTTGGATTTAGACTCATCTTCCCAATGAAAAATCTAATGCTCTATCTATTGTGCCACTTTGCTTGCCCAGCACCACATTCAAAGAAAAATCACTGACAATCAAATTCAATACAGTTACCTTGAAACCACCTGGGAAGAGACAATGGGGGAAGTCACTGAAATGTCTTTTTCTGAGTTTCAGTTTCTCCATATGTAAAACAAAAATGATAATACATGTTGCAATCTTTAAAAATACACACACAGAGATTTTGCTAGACTCAATTTAAAAAGTACAACATACTTTTCAGTTTAATCTTCATTATTATAATTTTCTCCATTATTTTTCTTAACTTCAAACAATAAATCAAGTGCTGATTTGTAGCATTTGCTGATTTCTCAGTTGTAAATACTCACACTGAGAATCTATCAACTTTAGTTCAAAATGATGCCAACATATCTCTCTCTGAATCATTTTCCACTCATGATCTTGGCAAAGTTGATGAACTTCTCTTACCTTTAGAGTTTCCTGTAAAATAATGCTTGGACAATGTAGCTCTCAGTGCTGTTTTGTTCAGAGTTTTACAAATCTTAAACATATATAATTTATGTATAAACATAATTTAGTATTACTTAAGAAAGAGGCTGCTAGGTGGAACAGTAGATAGACTATGCATCAAATCCAACCTCTGACACATGCTGGCCAAGTCATTTAACCCAGTTTGCCTCAGTTTCCTCATCTATAATATGAGTTGGAGAAGGAAATGGCAAAGCAATCCATTTTCTTTGCCAAATGAGGTCCCAAAGAGACAAGGTATGATTAAATGACAATAATTAAGAGAAACAGCTTGGCATAGGAAACACAAAGCTGGACCTTGGAATGAAGAAGACAGGTCTGAATCTTGCTTCTGATTCATTTATTGTATAATTCTTGGCAAATCACTTAGTATCTTGGTGTGCCAGGCAGCTCTTCAATTGTAACATAGGTGTAGATTTCCACTGGTAGATAAGAGTTTCCTCACTGGGAGTTCCTTATATCCACTGAAATCATAGGTTTGGTTAAAAGAAAAAGAAAAGTACTTAAGTAATTCAGAAGGGCAGCATGATATAATAAAATGCTGACCTAAGAGCTGAGTTCAAATCCTACCTCTGACATACACTATGTCTAGTACTCTGGGTATTTACTTAACCACTCAAATGTTCTTGACAACCCTCTAAGGCAGTGTCAGTCAGTTAGCAAGCATTTATTATGTACTTAATATGTTCTAAACATTCATCATAGGGGTTAAATTGAAAGACAAAAACATGACCCCCTCGCCTCAAAGATTTTACCATCTAAGTGAGGGAGCAATGAGAGACAATAGAAAAAAATGTTTATTCAAGATTTATACAAATAAGTGGAAGGTAAGACTCCATTTCCCCTGAGTTCAAATCTAGCCTCAGACACTTATTAGCTATGTGTCTCTAGGCAAGTTATTTAACCTTGTTTGCCTTGGTTTCCTCATCTGTAAAATGAGCTGCAGGAGATGGAATTCTCAGTGAGAAGGAAGATAATCTTAGTAGGAAGGAAAAGTGGGAATGGTCTTTTGAAGGTGGATTTTGAGCCAAAAGAATCCAGGAAAGGCAAACTGTGGAGGTAAGTGAAACTTCTCTTTGAAGCATGGGTGAAAATGGTAGGGAGAAGTTACCAACTTGGCTGAGAAGTCACCAAATTACACCAATAAAGAGAATTTCCCAATCTGTGATTTCATCACAAGTCTAATCCCTCTACCTAAGTAAATTCTGTTTAGAAGGTATCTTCTTCTCCCCAAGTGGAGGAAGGAGAGAGGAGATTCTCTCCATTAGTGGAGGAACTGGAAATCATTTTAGGAACCTTGCTTATATTCAGGTAGCATCAGTTATAAAATTAATAACATAGGTTTACATGTGTAATGTTTCAATAAGTACCCTTGGAGTCCCTTTAAAAATAATTGGCAAGGGAGTTCTCCTCTCTTGGTTAAAATATGGTATGAGTTCATTTCATTACATCTAAGTGTGGACAAAGTATCTGTGCTGAAGTATCACCTAAGCAAATGAATGGAAATTACTTGCATGCTGGGACAGGGTGTTTTTCCTTCAAGTGCATTGGGGAAGGTGGACTGGGAGAGTGGGAAAAGTCCCTGGCTGAGAGTCAAGAGCCCTGGAAAATTCTAGTCTTTTTTTCCTCTGTCCCCCTCTCTGATATCCTTCTCAGGTGAAAAAAGAGATAGTGCTGACCAGGATCTAAAAGTAGTCACTGGAAAACTATGAAGTTAGACTATGGCTACAGCACTGATCTTTGAAAACTGTCCAGTTGGAATATTAGGTATCCCCCACCTTGTGTCTCTTTTCCAAGATATATATTACTGATAATCTCTGATCTTGGAAAGGAAAAACTAGTATCCCAAGCTACCTCCAAGTTTAGCTAACTCTTGAAAAATTTTTGGGATCCATTCTAGTGAGCCTCTGATGTGTGAGCTTAGGCAGGTCATAATCTTTTGTGGCCCCCCTTTCCTCATTGAGAGGGAAGGGAAGGATAGCGGGGCAGCTGGGTGGCTCAGTGGATTGAGAGCCAGGCCTAGAGACAGGAGGTCCTGGGTTCAAATATGACCTCAGACACTTCCTAGCTGTGTGACCCTGGGCAAGTCACTTGACCCCCTATTGCCTAGCCCTTACCACTCTTCTGCCTTGGAACCAATACAGAGTGTTGATTCTAAGATGAAGGTAAGGGTTTAAAAAAAAGAGAGGGAAGGGAAGGGAAGGGAAGGGAAGGGAAGGGAAGGGAAGGAAAGGAAAGGAAAGGAAAGGAAAGGAAAGGAAAGGAAAGGAAAGGAAAGGAAAGGAAAGGAAAGGAAAGGAAAGGAAAGGAAAGGAAA